>NC_056726.1:169648100-169833100 GCF_019279795.1 Protopterus annectens
GGAACAGTGGGCTAAGTCATGGTAAAGGCAGAGCATTCTGCACAGTCAGGAAAACCTGACTGCTCAGGTTCAGCCTGTAAGTAGCCAGAGTGACAGTGTGGGAGAGGAAGAAAACTTTTGGAAGCTTGACAGTTTCTGTATCCCTGACAGAATACAACCCATAGACTACTGCAGTGATAAAGAATTTGAATATCTACTGTTATAGTTAAATGTGACTTGCACAGCTGTACATTTGCTGTTTTCTTTAGCAGTCATGGTTCAATGTTTATACTTTTGAGTGAGTAAATATCTCAGTGTTTTGTCATGCAACCCTGTGACATACCTGCACCAATGTGTAACGGATGCCTCTGCAAAACTATGTACTTATGGCACACATAAGTGTAAATTAAAGATATACAGATGATCACAGCATTCTGCATCTATAATTATGACCCAACATAATGCTACAAGTTTATTAATTTATTGGCATTTGTTTACCAGGAAATTCCTATTAAGCAGTACACTTTTCCACTGGTGACTAGGTAGAAAAGCTCCATTACATCATGGCTATCATTTGCATTGTTTTACCATTTACAGTTAGTATCGTTCATGAGCAGCAGTTCCAAATTTCAGACATCCTTGACATCAGTTACATCATTTACAGATTTGATTAAAAATAATAGTTGCATGCATTGCATATGAATACATTTTTAATACTTGAAGGTATATGTAATGCAATATCATTAGTATACATACATTGTAAGGTTTTTACATAAGAATATTTGTTAATATAAAGACTTGCTCAAAATGTAGAACACAGGAAGATAAGATGAAGAATTAGAACAGCCCAAAGAAAGGAAGGAGAGGAGGAAATGCAAATAGGATAAAGGAGATAAGATGAGGTGATAGAGGAGGGTATAGCTGTGATAACAGTACAGTAAGTTTTGTGCAGCAGAGAGTTATGGCACAAATTCATATAACTATATTAGTACCAGTTTAACTAGGGGTGGTGCAAGTACTGGGCCTTTTCTCTGTCAGGTGTTGCTTCAGTTGACATTTGAGTCTTTCAGATTGCAGGCTGTTCTTAAGTGATATGGGATGTTATTCCAGCTATTGGCAATGCAGTGAGTATCCTGCATTGTTGTTAGAGTTAGTTGTGGAGAATAATGATTTGCCAGTGGAGTAATGTAATGGTTGCATTACTGAGTGAAAAGATAGGAATTTTTCAGGGCTGTAGAAAACAAAATCGGCCAGCACTCGATGTGAGACAACCAAAAATGTATTAATAAAGCAGCATCCCAAATCAATACATTGTGTGACAATATTACACAAACAAATTAAAAATCACACACCGGTTTCTGCTCTAGGGCCTTCATCAGTGTGTTCAGTACAAAAAACACCATCAAAACAGATATATATATATATATATATATATATATATATATATATATATATATATATAAACCCAGCAGTTTGGTCCACCCATCCTATAAACTAATTAGGAAATTAAAGTTGCTCAATCAGACTTAGGGGAAATAAACACCCTAATCTAATAATCCAAGTTTTCTCCTTTTTGTTTAACATGTCACGCCAACCAGCTTTTATATTCTTATTCCCTGCAATTTTATCAATAATGGTAAAATTGAAAAGTGCTGTTGAGTGTTTTATAGTATGCTTATAAAGTGCATTGGACATACGTTTATTCCTAATGTCACTTAAATGCTCAGAGATCCTTATTCTAAAAGGGCGTGATGTCTGTCCTATATAAAAAGTAGAACAAGAGCATGTAACTAAATAAACCACCCAATCTATACTGCAATTTCCAAAGAATAGAATATCAAAAACCTTAGAAGTATTAATACTGCTAAATTATTTGGTCTGTAAAATATATTTGCAAAAAAGTACAATGACCACATAAAACACAACGTCTTAACATACCACCATCCAATGTTGTTTGATGCGTACACCTTTGTGGAATTTTATTCTTGTAGTGGTTAAAAAAGCCTCCTAGTGTTCTGCCTCTCCTAAATGAAAAAAGGCATCTGGATGTTAAGATCATCTGCTAGAAAAATGTCTCAAAGTTTCTGTATTAAATCCATAAAACCAGATGTATTCTGTTCATAACTTGTAATAAGCCTGATGATATTTTTGTCCTTGTATTGTCTATCTTGATACTTTAATAATTGTGATCTGTCACAGGTCTGAACAAGCTGACTAATTTGAATAATTCGAGGTCTCTGATATCCTCTAGCACAAAATCTAGTAATTAGGTCATTCTGCTGTGATAAAAAGGTGTCATTGGAAGAGCAAATCCTATGAATCCATAAAAATTGAGATTTAGGAATATTACCTATGATATGTCTAGGATGACAGCTGGAGGCATGTAGTAGGGTATTAAAATGTGGGTGTTTGCGAAATATACCACTTTCTAAAGTGTCATCTTTCTTACAACACACATTCACATCCAAAAAGGAAATCTGGTCAGTGTCATGGTGTACAGTAAATCGAATACCCCACTTATTGTCATTAAGATATTGAACAAATTCCTTAAGATATTCAACATCCGACTTCCATACCATCCAGCAATCATCTAGATACCTGCGCCAAATGTCAGTCTCATCCAAAAATAAATTATAATTGCAATCGTATATAATTTGCTGTTCCAGGTAACCCATAAAAAGATCTGCATAAATGGGTGAGGAAGACTCATCCATTGCTGTTCCTTTCACCTGAAGATAGCAATCATCCTTGAAATAAAATACATTCTTAGTAAGAACATGTTTTGTTAAACAAATAAGGAAGGTATTAAAACCAGGACTATATAATGGAATACGCTGAACCAATATTTTAGAGCCATCAGGCCAGCCCAATGTGGTATATTAGTATACAATGCTGTTACATCCAAAGTACACATAATCCAGCCTGGCACTAACAGCATATCAGAAATTATGTTCAAGAACTCTGTAGTATCATGGATTCTGGCTCTAACCCCCTTTAACAATGGCTTAAGGTATGTCATAAGAAAAATAGCAGCAACAAATCCAATAAATGGAGTAGTGAAGACCACAGCTATTGCAAAAAAGCAGTTTATTGTTCAAAACCAGCAATAAAAACATTATTTTCTTCATGTCATAAGAAAAGCAGATAATGGTTTAGTCAATGACCTGAAACAGTGGGTCTACCTGGTGGTTGATGGGAATCTTCATATATTTTGGGAAACAGGTAAAGTTGTTGTGGTAGGGGATTTTTCAGGGTTGTGCAGTAGTTTGAAGGTTGTACTTAATTGTGAGTACAATAGAGACTTACTTAGTTCAAGCCAGTTTAGTTGTTTTAGAGAAAGGCATTGATGTGATCTATATTGTTGGCTGACTGTGAATGTGGTTACTTTAGCATTGTTCTAGTTTGGCTGATAGAGAGGAGTTGAAATTGGTAAAGACAGGAGTGGCATATAATAGGGTGGGGAGCAGAAGAGAAGTGGTTTTGTTTTGTCTAGCATAGCCAGTAAGTTAGTGTTTTACACTACAGAGGCAGCCTAGCTTTTGGTTTGTCTTCATTATGGCTTGCTGAAGGTGGATATCAAATTTCAGGGGGTCATCTGTAATCACATCTGGTAGTTTGGTGTGGGATAGCAGTTCTATATTGGTCTTGTCGGATGACAGTAGATTGAAGGTAGTTTTTTGGGAGGAGAGAGAGAGAAAGAGTTGGTTGTGAACAGTAGTAGTATAGTTTTTATTTTTTATTTTTTTTTTTTGTAGTCAGGAGGAGTTGTGTGTTGTTGAACCAAGCTTCTGTGGACAAGAATAATTTCTTGGTGAGTGTTTGGAACATGGATAGTATCCTAGCAGCACACATTAGAGTGGAGTTGTTGGTGTATTGTACTATGGTGGTCCATTTGGCTGCTGTGTTGCTGTGTTTAGGTAGTTGATAAGTAACTTACACAGCAGTGGTCCTAGAATGGAGTTTTGTTGGACCTTGATGGATATAGGAAGGAAGGAGGAGAAATCATCTTGCCATTTCACTGTGTGGGATGCATTAGTGAGGTAACTAAGAAATCAATTAAGTGAGGAGGAAGAGAGCCCATATGAAGAGAGCTTTGTTGAGAGAATTTGCTAATTGACTTTGTCAAATGCCTTGAATAGATTTAGAAATAAGGCTGGAGTTAGAATCCCTGAATTTGTACTGTGATTTATTAAATCTGTACTGTGATTGGGTCTGAAACCATGTTGTGACAGACTGAAGAGGTTATGAGAAGTAATGTTGTTGTTGTTGTTTGTCTTTCGGCTTTTCCCGGTTAGTGGTCGCCACAGCGAAACTTCGGTCCGCTAATGATTGGCAGTAGATTTTCATGAACGCTGAGGTGCCAGCTCGATGTCCAACCTTCAACGAAGGCACGCCCTTACGCATGTCTTTTGAATGCCACCCAACCGCGGGGAGGACATGCAGACTCCACACAGAAGGCACTCCCCGCACTCCATCCGAGAATTGAACGGGAGAACCTCTTGCTGTGAGGCAACAATGATACTGCTGCACCACCGCGGCAGTATATAGGTTATGAGAAGTAATATATGTAGTAAATTGAGAGTGAATACATCTTTCCAAGAGTTTGGATAAGCATGAGAGAATTGCAGTTGGACTATAGTTTCTGAGCTCTGTTAATGTTGCCTTCATGGAGGGGTGTTATTTTGGATATTTTCGATAAGGTGGGGATATATTTTTCTTGGATTGAGCAGTTTATTAGAATTTAAACCAGATATGCAAGGCTATCTGCAGCGAGTTTGAAGTATTCAGATGGAAGTTGGTCAAGGGCAGTGGTTGTTGCCTAAAGGGAGCATAGGTGTTTTTTTTTTAATTTTGACATGTATAAGGCACATTGGCCATTTGTGCCCATCCTCATGGATATGTACACAGACCCAATCCATACATGAATGCATAAGTGAATATTTTGACTATGTCACAGAAAGTAGCAGTGTTTTTCAGAGGTATGATATATCATTCATATGCACCATGGAGGTGTAGTGCTGTGACAATGAGATTGTGATGGCTGTGCCCTGGCCCAACAATCAGGGAGCCTCAATCCTCACCACTAACACCAGGGAGGTCGTCTCTGAGAAGAGGAAAGGATAACTAATACACACAGTAAAGTTAAATTTCCCTTAAGTGCACACAGAGATCACAGTCAGTCTGGGGCTGGTTGCTCCTTTGCTCACCAGGTCCCCAATAAGACTCCGCACTGGCACAGCTATAGGGTCCAGGTCTCAGCCTAACTGGGCAAGCTAAAACCTCCAGTACCTTCTCTGTCCAAGCAGTGCTTCATGTCTCTGTCCAGGTAGCTGATGCATAGACACACACACACACACACACACACACACACACACACACACACACACACACACACACACACACACACACACACACACACACACACACACTTTGAAAAGCGGTTATACAACCACACAGAATTTCCTGGGAAAAGGCTGGCACAGGTTCTCCAGCTTTGCCCCTATTACCCAGACCATATGGTAGTAATTCTTGCCACCACCCAGTTAATTATCAGCTAATAAAAGGCCCTTAAAAGGGTGTCCAATTATTACTATGCAATATTATAATCCAATGGTAGTATGACTAATCAGTCTCAAGGCTTATTGGAAGGGCTTATTACAGTAAACTCTATAAATATATAATGTACTCTAAAGCATACTTTATCTCTACATAAACCAGCCACAGGTAGAAGGTTTTAAAAATATTTAATAATAAATAATTAAAACACAAGACAAAATGACTACATCACAGAGATATCTAAGAGTTCAGATATCACACAGAAACTTAAAATAATACAGTAGCACAGGTCTGATTTCAAAGGAAAATACCTCATTAATCTTTACTAGCTTTAACTATTCCTACAAGAAATCACAGTGCTAAAACTTACATGTGAGCGTAAGGCAAAGTGCTGAGTTAAATGTCCAAAGTCAAAATGCTTCAGTCTCTCACTGAACAATAGTTTTTAAACACTAACCAACAGCTCTGCTGAGGCCCTCCCAAATTACATAATTTTGACACTTAGGTTTTCCCAGTATTCATATTGCATCATCTTGACACCTGGTCTGAGTTCTCAGGCCACAAACTGCATTATTTAGCAATCTAACACCTGCTCAGAAACTTACAATACATAGAAGGCATTTCACATATACACTCTAGCAGAAACCAGAGCAATAAAGCACCTTCCACATGTAAATTCTAGTCATAAACTTTAGCTTTAAAACAATGGGCATGAATCCTTTATCCAGACTTACTGGAGCCGACTTGTAAAACATGAAAGAGTCACAACATGCTTCACTGGGCCAGTAGAGTGCAATGTTGTCACATATTTTGCAGTTCCACATTTCACAGTATTCTTTTACACTCAAGAAAACATGCCTGTATTTTACATTTATTTATACAGTTGACAGAATTATGTATCAAATTATATTCGACTAGGCTGGCAGCCTTCACCCATTTTCCTCCAGTCTTCACATCTCTTCCCTCCGGGGAACTCAAGCAAGTTTTTCAAGTGCCCCTTGAGAAACAGCACTTGAGAGTATCAGATCTATCTGGTTGTACCTCACACCATTCCCTGTCTTGAAATACCATCTGTATTGTCATTGCTACTCCCACTGTGGTGCTGCACTGACATATCATATGCTTGCAACCCCAGGCTCCAGCTTAGCAACTTGGCATTTTGCTGACGGGCTCTGTTTAACCATGTTAGAGGGTTGCGATCTGTCATCACAGTGAATTTTCTTCCATACAGATAATGCTGAAGTTTTTGTAGTGCCCACACTATGGCTAAACATTCCTTTTCTACTGCTGAATAGCATTCCTCCCTGGGTTGGAGCCTACGACTGAGATAAACCACTGGGTGCTCTTCTCCCTCTGAAGAAATCTGGCTAAGTACAGCCCCCACACCATAGTTTGAAGCATCCACCTGCACAACAAATTCTTTGCTATAGTCTGGACTGGCTAACACAGGGGGTCCTCCCAAAGTTTCCTTAAGCTTCTGAAATGCCTGCTCACATGCTGGGGTCCACACTATCTTATCTGGCCTGTTCTTCCTTGTCAGGTCTGTGAGGGGAGCAGCTATGGTACTATAATTGGGAACAAACTTTCTGTAGTACCCTGCTGTCCCTAAGAATGCCCTCACCTGCTTTTTGGTAACAGGTGCAGGCCATGCCTGAATAGCTTCCACTTTGGCAGGTTCTGGCCTTATCTTACCACTCCCCACTCTATGTCCTAGGTAGGAGACCTCTGCCATACCCATCTGACATTTGCTCAGCTTAATGGTCAACCCTGCCCTCTGTAGTCTGCCCAGCACCTCCCTGACATGCTGAAGGTGCTGTTGCCAGGAATGGCTGTAGATAGCAATATCATCCATGTAAGCAAGGGCAAACCCTCCTGCTCCTGCTAAGATATGATCTACCAGCCTCTGGAAAGTCGCTGGGACATTCTTCATCCAAAAGGGCATCTTTGTGAACTCATACAAGCCAAAAGGAGTCACACAGGCTGACTTCTCTCTAGCAGTGGGAGTCAAGGGCACCTGCCAGTAACCCTTGGTAAGATCAATGGTTGTAAGATACTTAGCCCCACTCAGCTGCTCTAGGGCCTAATCTGTCCTAGACATGGTGTAAGCATCTGCCTCTGTGTGACTATTTAATTTCCTGTAGTCCACACAGCACCTGGTGCTGCCATCCTTCTTTGGCACCAGTACCACTGGCAAGGCCCAGGGACTGTTGGACTATTGAGTCACCCCTAGTTTCAACATCTCCTGTATCTCTTTCCTCAGAGTCTGTTTGACTCTCTCAGGCACCCTATAAGGGGCCTGGCTGATAGGCCTTTGGGGTCCTGTATCCACCTGGTGCTGCACCAGGTGGGTGCTCCCTGGTTTCCCAGTGAACATGTCCCCAAATACCTGAACACTGCTTGGATTTCTCAAACCTGGGTAGGAGATAGCTGCTGGGACATTGCTACCCCTTCCACCAAGGTGTCAGCCTGAGTCTCACTGAGGAGATCAGTCCCCAGATCTCCCTCAGACTCCTCCTGCAATTCACTGCAAATGCTCAGCACAGGGGCCTCCCTATCATGGTAAGGTTTCATCATGTTAACATGGTACTAGTTGTGCCCCTCCCTTCTGCCTATCAGTTCCACCATGTAGTTAACATCACTTACCTTTCTTACCACCTTGTAGGGTCCCTCCCAAGCTGCTTGCAACTTGTTGTGTCTGACGGGAATGAGAACCATCACCTGCTGCCCTACAACATACTCTCTAGCTCGAGCATTCCTGTCATACCACACCTTTTTCTGTTGTTGGGCTTCTGCCAGATTCTCCTGGGTCAGGCCCATGAGTTCCCTGAGCCTTGTCCTGAGGTTCAGGACATATGCCACAACAGACTCCTTGTGAGACTTACACTCACCTTCCCACTCATCTCGAATTAAATCTAGAGGTCCCCTCACCCTATGCCCATACAGCATCTCAAAGGGTGAAAAACCTGTGGATTCCTGGGGAACCTCTCTGTAAGCAAACAACAGATGGGGCAAATATTTGTCCCACTCCCTTATAAAATGATCTGTAAATGCCCGTAGCATGGGCTTGATTGTAGAGTTTAACCTCTCAACAAGACCATTAGTCTGGAGATGGTAGGGGGTGGTCTTCATGTGCTTGCCTTCACCCCATAGGACTTTCACAGACAAGCCAGCAGGTCAGACATAAAATTGGCACCTCTGTAGACAGTATTTCCTTTGGGAAACCTACCCTACTGAAAATCTCTAGCAAAGCATTTGCCACCTTCTCGGCCTCAACGGAGGACAAAGCCACTGCCTCAGGGTATTGTGTAGCATAATCTACAATCACTAGGCTATACTTTTCCCCTGTGGAACTTGGGATACTCAGAGGACCCACAATATCCACAGCTACCCTCTGAAATGGCTCCTCAATCACAGGCAAAGGCATCAAAGGAGCTCTCACCTTGTCTCCTGCCTTGCCTACCTTTTGGCACTGCTCACAGGTCCTGCAGTACCCTGTCACATCTGGAAATTCCAGGCCAATAGAAGTTTTGCATAATACACCTCTTTGTACATTTTATGCCCATATGACCTGCAAAGGGAATATCATGGGCTATGGCTAGAAGCGCCAGATGGTAAGCTCTAAACACTACCAACTGCTGTACTCTCTAGCCCTCCCTCAGGGGTCCACTCTCTGTACAGTAACCCTTTGTTCCAGTATACAGATTCCCCCTTCCCTTGTGAATCAGGTGCCTCCCTAGCTACCTGCCTCAGGCCTTGCAATGTAGGATCTGAGAGCTGAGCCTGACTCAAGTCTCTCCTTGTAACCCTTCCCAGCTCCCCTTCCACAGGAAATCTGGCATCCTCTGACAGTGGTACCACACTGTCAGCCTGGGTACTACTACTCACCTCTACCTTTGCAGTCACTCTGTCCAAGGGACCATCAGTACCCACAAGCAGCTGTGGCTCACCTTCAGTCTCACAGCTACAGCGTAGCTCACTCCCTGAAGTAACCACCTCAGCAGTCCTGGCTGCAAGTATGCAGTCTGTCTGGGTCTCCCCCAGGCTACCAGACTCACATGCTTGTCTCCTAGCCTCACTGCGTGTAACTGCATAAGTACATAGTACTGCCTCATCCAAATCCTTCCCTCTCAGGACATGTACATGATGGTAGTTCCATACCCCGGTTGTCTCAAGACAATCCACTATTGGCATTTTGTCTTTCCCACTTACTTACTTTTTCACCTTTTGTTCCCCACCTTGCCTCTGTAGAAATATGTATGCCATATGGCCCCATTGGTTGCATTCAAAACATTTAACCCTAGCTCCTGGATGTGTACCTGGACTAGTGGCTTCCCCTGCTACTGGCGGATTCTGTTGGGGCAGTCTGTGCTGCCCACCATGGGTTCCTTTAGACCCATAAGCAGTACTGGGGGTCCCTTTCCTGTGCAGGGCTGCCCTGCTTGCTAGGTATTGGTCTCCCTTCTTCCCCAACTCCTCTGAAGTAGCACAATGTTTATCAGCTAACCAGATCCTCATGTCCTCAGGCAAAGTGCTAAGGACCTGTTCCCTTACCAAAAGGTCTGCCAGCCCTTCAAAAGTGGTGAGCTGACATCCACTCACCCAGCTATGAAAATAAGTGCTCAGTTCAACAACATATTCACATACATTTTCATTTGCCTTGCATCTATGCTCACAAAACTTTTCCCTATACATTTCAGGTGTTAGCTTAAAACATTCTAATAAATGTCTTTTTACAGCAGTATAATCAAAACAGTCAGTGTCATGCATTTTTGCTAAAGAAATTACAGCTTTACCATGGAGTAAGGGGGTCAGGAACCGTACCTAGAGCCCTTCGTCAACTTCATACTGTTTACATACCCGCTCAAACATATGAATGAAGCTATCAAAATTATCCCCCTCTTTAAACTGTTGAAGAAATTTACTGACCTTTTGTGCTTCTGAGGTCTGGTTACTCCCCTCCCCATTACATCCATGACTCTGGTGAAGAGTCAGCATTTCCCTCTCATGCTTTCTCTGCTGTTCCTGTTGTTCAGCTCCTAGGCTCCTTATTCTCTCAGCTGCTTAAGTCCACTGCCGAAAGGTTGAGCTGTCCATTCTCCGAGGATATTGTATCGCCACTGTCAGTCTGATTGTCCTCCAGGCTGCTGTTTTCTGATGCAACTGTAACCAAGGCTGCAGTCAGGACTGCAGTCAGGTTTCCATGTACCAGCCTCCTAGCCTGTCACATCTCCACCAGCTGGCTCCTTGTCAGCTTTGCATACTCCTCTACTGACATGTTGCCTGCTCACCCTGACTAACACTAAGCTAACAAAAGAAATAAAACAATTGTGATCTGAACTCTGAGTATATACTGCATGGCTGTTTTAGAGTAAAAAACACTTTTAGAGATCACTGTACATAAGCTACAGGAATTCGCTCTACCCACACCACTACAAGCCAATTAGTGTGTAAAGTAGATCCCACCACTGCAAACCACATGTGACGGCCTGCTCAGAAACTTACAACAATACAAGGCATTTCACATATACACTATAGCAGAAACCAGAGCAATAAAGCACCTTCCACATGTAAATTCTGGTCATAAACTTTAGCCTTAAAACAATGGGCATGAAACCTTTATCCAGACTCACTGGAGCTGACTTGTAAAGCATGAAAGGGTCACAACATGCTTCACTGGGCTAGTAGAGTGCAATGTTGTCACATATTTTGCAGTTCCACATTTCACAGTATTCTTTTACACTGAAGAAAACATGCCTGTATTTTACATTTATTTATACAGTTGATAGAATTATGTATCAAATTCTATTTGACTAGGCTGGCAGCCTTCGCCCATCTTCCTCCAGTCTTCAAAGAGATCTTATAACTCAGACAAAATTGTTATTCTGTTACACAGCACAGCACATTTTCTAGACAAAACTGTGCCTACAAATTTATGACTTACAGGTGGTCATAGTGTGTGCAATAATGTCTATATACAACCAGTGTAACTACTTGTCTATACTTATTCAAAGGTAAACTAACATATGTTGTTTTTTGTCTTCTGGAATGAATACAAAACATTCACACTTACACAAACAAGTTTGAAAAGGACATTACACAAAACAATGCGCATGTGTTTGTCATTCAGAGATGGTCACACTGCACAAGTGTATGCTGACTTCAGGAAGCAGAGCATGCATGTTGTAACACATGCTATGCTGGTGTCAGAAATGCATTCTTTGGTTGGACATGCTGTCATTTTGGCTGTAGTATTACATGCTTCATTTGTTGCATATGGCAGCTATCAGCAAGAGATGTATCTGCTATACATTATTGTTTGTATGTTGTGATTAATTATGCTCTTATAATACACATTTTGATGCAGTGCACTACTTTCCGTGTGCATGCATTGTACTGTATATACTGTCATCCGTACTGTCACCCAACATCAATACTAATGGTTGTATGACATGCACTAATGTGTAATGGACGCCTCTGCAAAACTGTGTACTTATGGTGCACATAAGTTAAATTAAAGATATACAGATGATCACAGCATTCTACACTTGTGATTATGACCGAACATAATGCTAGAAGTTTATTTATTTATTGGCATTTGTTTACTGGGCAATGGGGACTGTCACTGTGTGCATTACCCACCGTCATGCCAGCAATACATAAAGAGGTGAGTGCTGCAGTATAACTCATTTTCCATGTGCAACTAATTTTGTCACATAAACACAAATCATCTGTATGTACAGTTAACATCATATTGCACTCACAAAGTCCAGAAGGTTTAGGATTTTTGCTTGGAAATGTTTGCATAGGTATTTTTATACCCCAGGCAGACTTCAAAGTATTTTTTGATAGGTAGACAACAGCTGTTGGATGTATGATGAGGAAGAAACATGGAATAGGAACATGTTTTTGAGAGGTGTATTGAGCTGGCAGATTTAAAAAATTCCTATCGAATATTCTGTCAGAAATATTGGAGAACCAAATGGCTGTAGCTAAGGAAATAATTATTTTGAGCTGGGACACAGGATCTAAATTGCCTGAATTTAGTAAGGCCTTATTAAGTTTAATTCTAATGGCTATCAAAAAGCAATTAGTAGAAAATGGAAATCAAGATCTAAACCAGCAGTATTTGAACTATTGAATATTTTAAAAGAGGTACAAGAACTGGAAATTGGATCTTTAGAAAGTGATAACTTAATAAAGGTGTTTAAAAAAATTATGTTACACATATTGTCACAATGTATACACACACACACACACACACACACACATATATATATATATATATATATATATATATATATCACTTCGCCCAGTGGGGTGAATATTGGCTGTAGGTCAGGGGTGCCCAACAGGTGGCTCTACGGCCACAGTATGGCCCACCAGTAAATTTTATCTGGCCCTTGGTATGTCCTAGAACATACTGTTTTGAATGGACAGATATATAATGGACATGGTAATGTGACCCGCCCCCAAAACCTTGTGAGGTATGGTGAGTGGCCCCTGAACTGTGGTCCTTGAGTCAAAAATGTTGGACACCTGTGCTCTAGATGATGGTCACTGCTGATGTGACATCCTGACCCCATCTGCAAAAATAGGAAAAAGGGGATTATGGATGGCTGGATCTGTTGTTTAAATATCATTCACATACTGGCAGCGAACAGTGCCATGGAATAACACAAATGGACATGGCTGTGCTGCTGCTGCTGTTATATGTTCTGTACATGTACTGCATTGTCCACTGGTCATCTCTCATGATACATATAACAGTTTTGTTTTCTGATGTAGATGTGTGTGTTCCCCAAGAAGCTGTGTCAACATCTATTTAGATAGTGTGTGACAGGCAGAATACTCTATGGATGAAACTGTAAAGTATTCACTTAACAACCTGGACCAATTGCACTGCATGCATTCACTAACACAGCTTGTTTTCAGTGCATGATATCTACATGTAGACCATCATAACTTAAATACCAACAGACAACCATAACTAGATTTCCTGACGGTTTGTAAGATATGACTAACAGCTTAACACAGATGCATGTGAATAGGGGCATTGTGTCATATCTGTCATTGATAAAGCACATAGTACAGGCTAATTTGTTGTCAGTAAGATCAATCAGGTATCAACATGTTGCTTTGCAAAAAGCATGTATTATTGTATGTATGTTGGCTGACATGACTGAATATGAGAGAGACATAGGGTCATGTCCATCTTTGCCATAGCATACTCTGCAGAGGGCATGCTGTTCATCATGAGATGCAAGTCCTTTTTCAGGGAAGTCCAAGGAAATCCAAAAATAAAGTTTGGTTATAGTGTTAACTACTCAGTATAATTTTTATATAGTATGCTATATACAGAAGGATAACAGTCAGTGAATATGTGCATTGTATTGCAGATATATTGCAACATAATGTAGTAAGCTAACAGTTAGTTTAAGTGTGTGCATACATTTGGGGGGATCGCAGTGCTTCTGTGCAGTACAGCATATATATTTTTTTTTTTGGCATAGGGAGGCCTAGAGTTCCTTTCTTATATCTAAAGGAGGCTCAATTACTTTTTTATGGCTTGAGGGAGACTCACTGTGCTAAAGGGAAACATAACCAGAAAGCAATATTTCTTCAAAATGTTGTATACCCATTGTACTATCAATAATGAGCACAAAACTGCACTGTGAGCATGCGTGTGTTAAATAGAGATTAAGGATTTATATGTCTTAGACTAAGGGAATGTCTCTTTGCCCTTATGTAGAACAGACCAGTAGGAGAGTAGTGTCAAAATGTAACATCTGAAGTTACACTTCTGGTTAGCATAGCCAGAAATGCATGTAATCAGTAGTGACTTTCCAGTAGATATCATTATGCTGCTTATTTGCTGTTCCAATACATAGTGCTATGGGAGGTGTGAACACAGAATGTGCCACACGTTTCCCATCTTTGTCTCCTAATGTGTCTTTGTGTATTAGAGCACCTGCATACAATGTGTATTGACAGTCTTTTCTACTACACTGGTGAGGAGTTGTAGTGTAGGTACCATGTGGTGTCTCTAGAGAAAGAATGTCTATAAATTTACCTCTCCAATATCCAAAGTATCCAGCAAGCTACACGGAGTAATAGATGGCAAGAATGGAGAGATTGAAAGTGGGAATTAGCAGAATAGTCACAGATCAGAATGCTGATAATTGATATTCCAAATCTAACACAATCTTCTTCTTCTTTCGGCTGCTTCCGTTAGAGGTTGCCACAACAGATCATCTGTTTCCATTTCTTCCTGTCCTCTGCATCTTGCTCTGTCATACCAACCACCTGCATGTCCTCTCTCACCACATCCATAAACCTTATCTTAGGCCTTCCTCTTTTCCTGTTACCTGGCAGCTTCATCCTTAACATCTTTTTCCCAATATACTCTGCACCCCTCCTCAGCACATGTCCAAACCAACGTAATCTTGCCTCTCTGGCTTTGTCTCCAAACCTTCCAACCTGGGCTGACCCGCTAATATACTTATTCCTAATCCTGTCCACCCTCATCACACCCAGTGCAAATCTTAACATCTTTAACTCTGCCACGTCCAACTCTGACTCCTGCCTTTTTGTCAATGCCACTGTCTCCAACCCATACAACATAGCTGGTCTCACTACCCTCTTGTAGACCTTATTAGGAATAAGTATATTAGCGGGTCAGCCCAACCTTCCAACCTGGGCTGACCCACTAATATACTTATTCCTAATCCTGTCCACCCTTGTCACACCCAGTGCAAATCTTAACATCTTTAACTCTGCCACGTCCAACTCTGACACCTGCCTTTTTGTCAGTGCCACTGTCTCCAACCCATACAACATAGCTGGTCTCACTACCCTCTTGTAGACCTTCCCTTTCACTCTTACTGGTACTTGACTGTCACAAATCTCTCCTGACACTCTTCTCCACCCACTCCATCCTGCCTGTACTCTCTTCTTCACCTCTCTTCCACACTCACCATTACTCTGAACTGTTGATCCCAAGTATTTAAATTCATCCAACTTCACCACCTCTACTCCCTGCATCCTCACCATTCCTCTATCCTTCCTCTCATTCACACACATATATTCTGTCTTAGTCCTGCTGATCTTCATTCCTCTTCGCTCTAGAGCATATCTCCACCTCTCCAGGGTCTCCTCCACCTGTTCCCTACTCTCACTACAGATCATAATGTCATCTGCAAACATCATAGTCCATGGGGACTCCTGTCTGATCTCGTCTGTCAACCTGTCCATCACCATTGCAAATAAGAAAGGGCTCAGAGCTGATTCTTGATGTAATCCCACCTCCACCTTAAACGCATCTGTCACTCCCACCGAAGACCTCACCGCTGTCACACTACCCTCGTACATATCCTGTACCACTCTTACATCCTTCTCTGACACTCCCGACTTCCTCATACAATACCACAACTCCTCTCTAGGCACCCTGTCATATGCTTTCTCTAAGTCTACAAAGAGACAATGCAACTCCTTCTGACCTTCTCTGTACTTCTCCATCAACACTCTCAGAGCAAACATTTTATCGGTAGTGCTCTTTCCTGGCATGAAACCATACTGCTGATCACTAATCATCACCTCCCTTCTTAACCTAGCTTCCACTACTCTTTCCCATAACTTCATGCTGTGACTGATCAGTTTAATCCCTCTGTAGTTACTACAGCTCTGCACATCACCCTTATTCTTAAAAATTGGTAACAAAACAATGTTTCTACATTCCTCAGGCATCCTCTCACTTTCCACAATTTCATTAAACAATCTAGTTAAAAACTCCACTGCCATTTCACCTAAACACCCCCATGCTTCCATAGGTATGTCATCTGGACCAACAGCCTTTCCATTCTTCATCTTCTTCATAGCTATCCTTACTTCCTCCTTGCTAATCCACTGCACTTTATGATTCACTATTCACACATCATCCAACCTTCTGTCCCTCTCATTCTCTTCATTCATCAGCCCCTCAAAGTATTCTTTCCATCTGTTCAACACACTCTCCTCGCTTGTGAGTACATTTCCCCCATTATCCTTTATCACCCTTACCTGCTGCACATCTTTACTAGCTCGGTCCCTCTGTCTAGCCAATCTGTACAGGTCCTTTTCTCTCTCCATAGTGACCAACCTTTCATACTACTCTTCATATGCCTTATCCTTAGCCTTTGCCACCTCTCTCTTTGCCATGCACCTCATCTCCGTATACTCCTGTCTACTTTCTTCATCTCTCTGACAATCCCACTTCTTCTTCGCCAACCACTTTCTCTGTATACTCTCCTGTACTTCCTCATTCCACCACCAGGTCTCCTTGTCCTCCTCCTCTTTCCAGATGTCACACCAAGCACCTTTCTAGCCATCTCCCTTACTAGCTCTGCTGTAGTTACCCAGCTATTCGATAACTCTTCACTGCCACCCACTGCCTGTTTTAACTCTTCCCTGAACTCCACCTCACAATTACCCTTTTTCAATTTCCACCATTTGATCCTTGGTGCTGCCCTCACACTCCTCCTCCTCTTCTTGATCACCAATGTCATCCTACAAACCACCATCCTATGCTGCCTAACTACACTTTCCCCTGCCACCACTTTACAGTCTCCAATCAAAGAAACTGCATATTCTTTTGGAACAGAAGTATGTTAAATGAAAAATAGTTGGTACTATGAAAAAAGTGGAACATAACATTATAAACTTTAATTATGAGAGAAAATGTTGGGGTAGAGGCAGAGACCCCCATCACAGTTGTTTAAATATGAAGGAGCTTTATGGCTTATTCGTTGCTCATGTTACACTTTTGTGTCACTGATGATGATCATCATATTGATCACTGCTGTAGTAGCCTTAGATGTAAAGGTTATATCCTGTCAAGGATATAACAGCTGGCAACTTCCAAAGCTTCAGGCACCTCCCACATTGACAAACTGACAGTCAGCTTGAGATGAGCTGACTAAAAAGACAGGTTTGGGTTCCAAGCCCTTTAGAGTTTTCCTGCCACTTAAGAGTACGCTCCTCTGAGGCTTTTGAAGGTCAGCAGTTGGTTTGTGCAGTTCCTGTGTTGGGCAGATAAGATCTGTTTGGGGAAAAGCCTTCCATTTCAAATGTTTGTTTGTTGTATAATACTTTCCTGTTCAGGAAATTTATTTTAAAGTTAGAAAGCTTGTGTTTTAATGGACTGTCGCTAGACTGTATTGTACTTTTAAATGAGAGCACTCTTTTTGTACTTTCAATTTTAAAGTTGTTTAAAATATTTGAAACAATATTTTTGCTGTGGAGAAATTATGTTTATTTTACTTTTGGGGGTGGCATGGTGTTTTAAAGTGTATTTTATTGTGCTTTCTGAAAAAAAAGTGAGTTTTGAAGACTTAAAATTTTTACCATTGTTTGTTGCTTGTTTTCCCCAGAAAACAGGCAGCATTTTCGCTTGTCCATGGAACAAACTGTTAGTGCAATAACTGATCCTTCTTCCAACCGTAAAAACAAAAATTCAAGCAAACAGCCTTTACCACCACAGCAGGCTAGCAATTTACCTCAGC
Source organism: Protopterus annectens (assembly GCF_019279795.1). NCBI lineage: Eukaryota > Metazoa > Chordata > Ceratodontiformes > Protopteridae > Protopterus > Protopterus annectens. The sequence goes on from NC_056726.1 coordinate 169,666,172, forward strand.
TACAGGTGGGTGACTCTTCTGTGGTCATTAGTTGTACCTTAGCCCACTCATCTTTTACCCCAATCTCACCCAATGCACCTACAACCACTATAGACCAGGGGTTAGTCTTGTCCTGTGTGGCTATTGGGGTCACCTCAGTGGGCAAGGGAGGGCCACTGTTGCCAGTCCTGGGAGGGGGAACAGAGTAGGCTTCCCTATTTAGTCAGAATGTTTTGCCCATCCCTGAGGAAGCTGCTGTTGCTGCCATTAATAACACTGTTGGCTCCATTTTTCTGTCAAAAAGAAACAGAAAACTAAACATCTACTTCCTCAAATCTCATTGGACAGAAGTAGTTTACAGGGTCTAGTTTTGGGTCAGGGCTTAATTCTGACTACTGTTCCTTCTTTTAAAGTATTTTCTGGTAAAAGACAGAGGGATGCTCTTTTCCTGAACAGGTTCAAGATTCTGAATCTGGACAGAAAGATAAAGGAAAAGATACAGGGGTTTCTCCTCAGATTCCTGATTCAGACTCAGAGGAGAGCTCAATTCCTGATCCCCCCTGTGGGAGTTTCTCTTTCTCTGAGACTATCTCCAGAATGTGTCAGTGTTTTCAGGGTGAAACACTTAGGATTCTCAGTCCCTCAGAAAATACTATGAGGTGTTAGAACCTTCACCCATTCTTCCATTTCTGTCAACTTTGGAGAATGTGTTTGTTACTGCCTACATTTTTCCTGATAGTCAGCCAGGTGCCCATAAAAAGGCAGATAGAACATATAAAGTTCCTCAGTCTTTTAAGCTTTTATACACTTTTTCCAAACTGGACCCAGCAGCTATAGCTTTAGTTAATCCAGTTGCTGCTAAGCATTTAGTTAATTCCACTCCTACTCTTTCTGCTAAGGATGGGAATATTATTGATAAATATGGAGGAAAGGTGTATGCATCTACATTAATTTTCAGAATTTTGAATTGTCAGGCTCATTTGTTAAAGTTTATTCTGACTAATTGTGAAAGCATGAAGAATGTTTTGTCTGTAGTTTATTTCTTCTTGTGAGGAGACATCTGCTTTAAATAATTTTGTTTATTTTATTGCACACATCATTACAAATTGTTTACGGTGTGTGTATGACTCATTTGATACTTCTTCCAGAGCTATGGACTTGTGTACTGTTTTGAGGAGGTGTACCTGGCTCTGCCCTTGGAACTTCTCATATGATGTTAAAATGGGATTTTAAGTTCTTTTGATAGAGATTTATTTTTGGCCCCTCTTCTACAGAATGTATCAAAAATGTGATGAAAGTGGTAAGTGGATACAAGGACTCTCTAAGATTTTTCAGCTCTCCTTTTCCAAATTTTCTAAGGGATTCTTTAACCCCTCATCAAGTTTTAGCAAAAAACAACATAAACAGTCCCAGCAAAATGCTTCTGTTGTAAACAGATGTTTAAGAAGAAATGGCAAGGAGGTTGGGTTCCAAAATGAATTCTGAAATGTCCAAAAACTAAGGACAGCCCAACAAGTCAGAATAACTGTATAACCCCCCCCCCCACACACACACACACACACACACACACACACACACACACACACACACACACACACACACACACACACACACACACACACACACACACACACACACTGACAGCCCTTTTCCCTTCCCCAAAGTCTAAATTTTCACTTTTCTCTTTGTCAACGGACAGTTTCAGACAAATGATTTCTGAAGATCATTTGTCAAGGTTACAGATGGCAATGGAAGGAAATTTCTCTTTTCCAGAGGGTAATCCCTCACTCACCAGACCACACTCTGCCCACCTCTCCTTTATTACATGATGTCTCAGTGAGTGATGAAACCAGTTCCTCCTTCCTAGGTGGGAAATATTTTTTATTCAAGGATGTTTTTCGTACCAAAGAGAGAAAATGCTTGGAGACCAGTTCTCAATCTTTCTTTCCTAAACATGTATGTGATAGTGGCCACGTTCAAAATGATGTCACTTCACAACCTGTAGCCTCCTCTTCTTCCTCGCTCAAGTTTTCTGGTAACATCAGAGGATCATATTATCAGTTCTCTGCCTTACCTTATCGACTATCCACTGCACCAAGAGTATTCATAAAGTGTCTGGCTCCAGTTATAGCTCATTGCAGGCTACTGAGTATCCACATTTTTCCATATTTAGATGACTTGGCTTGTCTTTGCAGAGTCTTTTTCAAACTGTCAGGAATCTCTCATTTGGGTGAGAGATCTCTTATACAAGCTGGGATTACAAGAGAACATTCTACCTGATGAATCTTGGCATCTTCGGGCAATGCAGCAGTTGTCTCAGGTACACAGACAACCCTCTCCTCCTACCACCCAACACTAAAACCTGTGAGAGATGCACTTATGTAGCCAAACTGGAAGCAAAGCTCTCTTCACCCAAGACTGGACTAGACAGTAAAGAGGAGAAGGTAAAGACTTGCACCACACCACATTCATCACAGTCCCTCAAAACCTACACCACCAAAACACACACATAGAAAGACAAAACATACACCTACATTCGCGGAGGCTCTCAATAAAAATATACCCAAGCAACAGGGACCTCCAAAGCAGAAACACAAGCAACCTCCACCCCCCCAACACAACCCAAATGACACATAAACCACAAACTCAGTGTGTCACTCAACCACAGCCCATAAGGCATAACAACGTACCCAACACTCTAGTCATAGGTGACTCTATAGTCAGGCACACTGATGTTCCACTCACCAGGCTAAACAAGGAGAAAGTTACTGTCAGCTGCCTGTCAGGTGCCAGGATCTGCCACATAACGCAAGCACTTAGGTCACTCCACAACAAGTACAAATATGCCTCTGTCATTGTCCATGTTGGTGTGAATGACCTGAGACATACCTCTCTGGACTACATGAAAAGAGACATGGAGGAGCTGTCCAATCTTGTAGCCCAAGTAGGTATGGTCCTAGCCCTGAGTAGCATCCTGCCATCACCCAAAATGATACCACAGTACAAGGACAAAATGATTGACTTCAACAATTGGCTAAGCTTCTGGTGACATTCTGAGGGGATCCAGTATATGTCTGCCTGGGATGACATGACTGACAAACCACGATGCTTTGCCAGAGATGGCCTGCACCTGTCGTCCTTGGGATTCCGGATACTGGCTAAGGCTCTTGCCGCCCCTATAGTGCCTTTTTTAGGCAAGGTTCAAATGACAAATTCACCACCATAACAGGCACAAGCAAGCAAAATCTGAGGGTAATGCTACTCAATGCTAGAAATCTAAACCTCAAAATGCACTCACTCGAGGCACTCCTTAAAATGGAGAACATTGACATCTTTGCAGTGACAGAGACCTGGTTCAAGGCTACAGACAGCACCCCTGCATTACCAGGCTATAATTCATACTACACCTTTCGGTCACCTAACCTGGACTGAAACACTAAAGGCAGAGGCGTGTCCATATTCATTAAGGATATCCACACCTCCAGGCTAGTTGCTCAGCATAATGCATCCGAGATTATCCAAGTGCAACTAACTCTGGGCATGACTGCAATCCAAATTGTAGCTTGCTACAGATCCCCCACCATGCCCCAGGATTCCCACTCCTCATTTCTTGATACACTGGAAAATATTAGGGTACAACCTAACACCCTAATAAGGGGCGATTTCAACTACCCCACCATTAACTGGGAAAACTATTCATGTACCAACTCTTGTCTTCAGCGTTTTCTGGAATTCATAAATTCCAGTGCCTTGGATCAACTTATCCACACCCCCACCAGGGGCAGCAATATCCTAGACCTGGTCATTACCAACATGGGCAACTGGTGTTCCACACCAGAGGTCAATTCCGACCACAAGCTAATCACCCTAGACATCCACATCCCACCCCCACCCCCCATTAGGGAAACCACCATAAAAAATTTCTCCAAAGCCAGCTTCACGCTTCTTAAGACAGAAGTGGCAAACTTCACGACACCCATGCTGATGGAAAATAGAGGTACGACTGCTGAATCCTATACAAATGCACTTTATAAGCACATACACTAGTGCATGGATCGTGCAATCCCTAACAGAACCAAGATGATATCCTCCAAAATAAGGAAGCCAATCTGGTGGTCCCCTGCCATAAACAAACTCTACAACAGAAGAAAAAAACTGTTGCAAAAGAGTAAAATCCCATGATTGGAGGATCTCCCTGGTCAGCCTTAGTAAGAAGCTGAGATCCCTCATAAAATCCACCAAAGCTAGTTACCAAAAGAAAATCGCCACTGATTCTAAAGACAACCACAAAGCATTCTATAGCTATGTCAAGAATCTCAATGGCAACACTCAGATCTGTTCTGAGTTACAGCACAATGGCACTAAATATACAGAACCAACTGATATTGCCAACATCCTGGCAGATAGGTTCAGTGCTAACTTTACTCCTCTCTCATCCCCTAAAGGGCCCATCTCTATACCAGAAGAATGCAAAGTTCCTGTAATCATGGCTGTACAGGTAAAAAACACACTCTCCAAAGCCAAGAACACAGCATCGATGAGACCTGACAGCATCCCAGGCTGCATTCTACATGAACTACAGAATGAACTGGCACCCCACCTAAGTACCATGTTCAATCATAGCCTCACCTCAGGCTTTGTCCCCACTGAATGGCACACAGCAACAGTTATCCCACTCCACAAAGGGGGAGCCACCACAGACCCCAGGAACTACTGCCCCATTAGCCTGGCGAGCCAGGTCTGCAAGGCTATGGAACATATCATCATGGAGCTTATAAACAATGACACTGGTAATCTCCAAACTCTGGACCCTACCCAGTTTGAGTTTGTAAAAGGCAGATCATGTCTCCTAAACCTGATAGACTTCTTTGAAGCAGTCATCAAAGCCGTAGATGTGGGTAAGGTGGTTCACACAGCCTATTTAGATCTTGCCAAGGCTTTCGACACCATCCTCCACTCTGGAATTATAGATAAACTCACTAAACTAGGTATAAATCTCTATGTCACAAGACGGGTTGCCAACTGGCTCACTGACAGAACCCACACTGTTTAAGTAGCAGACTCTAAATCCAACTTCAGACCAGTGACAAGTGGAGTACCACAGGGTTCAGTCCTGGGTCCTCTCCTGTTTGGTATCTACTTCTCTGAAGTACAGGCTAACACAGAAGGTCTTTGGCTAACAAAGTTCACAGATGACTGCAAACTAGGAGCCATAATCAAAACTCCTAATGATGTGGACATCCTACAAAAGGGCCTCACTGAGACAGATGCCTGGTGTCAAAGCTATGGCCTCAAGCTCAATGCCAAAAAGTGCATTGTCATCCCTTTTGGTAAAAACTCTGTACACATGAACTACCACATAGGCGGTAGTCTACTTAACACCGAAAGTGTGATAAGAGACCTTGGGACACAGGTGGACAGTAGTCTCTCCTTTGATAATCACATCACCACAGTAGTCAGGAAATCCTTCTATGTGGCACACCTCATCACCAAAGGTTTCTCATCCAGGAAAAAAGAGGTCATTGTTCCTCTCTACTCATCACTCATTAGACCCATTTTAAAGTACAACGCCCCCTTTGGTATGTACCTCACAAGACATCTACTACAACAACTGGAAAGGCCGCAGAAATGCCTCACAAAGAGGATTACCGGCCTCAAACAGATGCCCTACACAGACCATCTCAAAAAACTCCAGCTTTACTCTGTCACATATTGCCTACTCAGAGGCGATCTCTGCCTAACATACAAATCTATGTCAAACCCAGAGCTGTTGGAAATGCTCCACTTAAAAGAAATCCTAATCCCTCTGAGCTACACGCTCTAGGGACCTAAACCTTGTCACCACAATAAACAGAACATGCTGGAGGGATAGATTCCTGTCCCAGAGACTTCAAATACTCTGGAACAAGTTACCTATCTATATCAAACAAAGCTCCTTATTAGCGCTCTTCAAGAAAAAATTTTGATGATTGGATGGGAGATAGGAAATTCACCCCAGGGATCATTTCTGTGGCTCTGCTCAACAGGGGCACAGGAAAATAATTTTCTTGGGTGGCGAAAGCCAAGGTACCATTTGGCAAGGCTTATATAGGCCCTAGGGCCAATAGCCTAGTACCTGCCTATGAACCTATGAAGTCGTTTTGACTCCTTCACATAGGATTGTGTTCATGGAGTGTCAGATAGACACTACAGTTCACAGAACTTTTCTTCCACAGGAAAAAAAAAAAAGATCTGTATCTAGATCTATTTCTAAGGTTTTCCACTCAGACTTTGGTCAATGTAAGGGAATACCTCTGGGTTTTGAGTTTCATGGCATCTATGATGCATATAATGCCCCTGTAAGACTCCACGACAGAGATACAATGGTATCTGAAACCTCTTTGGTCTCAGCACCAATACCCTTTATTTTCAAACCCAGTGCTGCAGTTTTTGTCAGAAGATAAATCACTTGAAACAGACAGCAAATATATTTAAATCTAGATCTCCTCTTCTCCCTCCCTCCCTGTTCTAAAGCAGTTAGTCAGCAGAGGCACCTCAGACTTTGCTTGGGGAGTAGCTTCAGGAGGGATGAAAGTGCAAGGTGTGTGGGATACTAAAGACAGGCTCAAGCACATCATCATCATCATCATCAACCACCCTTTTTCCCATTTTCTATATGGGGTCAAGGCGTCATGTTACTTGTCTCCATCTCTCTCAGTTCAATGCTACACTCCTGCTTTCCTCAACACTCATGCCTAACTGTTGCAAACTTTCTCTCACACAATCCATCCACCTCTTTGCTATATGCCCTCGTTTCCTCTTACCTTCTTCTTGTCTGTCCCAAATCTTCTGCATTTGGAGCTACTTTGGCTTCTCTGTCCTCATTTCTTCATCTGTCCCGCAGTGTACATCCTACCACCTTTCTCAGGCACTTCATTTCCATCACCTCTAGGTTTTCTTATCTACTCTGCTTTTACTGTCCAGGTTTTTGTACCATGCAGTAGTACTACTCGCACCACTGTTTTGTACACCTTACTTTTCAGCTTCTTTGGCATTCTTCTTTCATACACTACACCTGACACTCTGTGCTAGTTGGGTGCAGCTCCTGTGATTCTAGCTTTGACCTCTTCATTCAGACTTCCCTTCTCCTCAACCACCCTTCCCAGATACTTGAAGCTATTAACCTGTTTCAGTATCTATCCTTCTATCTCAATTCTCATTTTCTTCTGTTTTCCCCAGTTTGCTGTTGTTACCACTGTCTTATCTGTACTTAGTTTCATTCCATGTGCCTTCAGTTTTACATTCCATTTCCCTATCCTTTGCTGAAGTTCTTGCTCAGAGTCTGCCTGTAATGCCACATCGTCTGCATACAGCAAATTTGTTGATCTGTCCCCTTACGACATGTTTGCAAATGTAGTCCATCACTATTATGAACAGCAGTGGGCTCAGAGCTGAACCCTGATGTATGCCAACTCCCATTTGGAACCCTCTGTGAGACCAAACACTGTTCGTACTTGAGTCATTGGGTCCTTGTACATAGCCTGCACTAATTCTACCAATGTTTCTGTGACTTCAAACTACTGCAGTACTGCCCAAATCAGCTTTCTTGGGACCTTGTCGTATGTTTTTTCCAAGTCTAGGAATGCCCAGTCGGACTCTTTCCTCATATCTAGCCGCTTCTCAGTTATCTGTCTCACTGCAAACATCAGGTCAGTTGTGCTGCAACCTGATCTGAATCTGAGCTGCTCATTTCCCATCTTACTTTCTACTACTCTGTGTAACCATTTGTCAGTCACTCTCTCCAGAACTTTCTTGCAATGTGACAGGTGTTTTATACCTCTGTACTGCCAACAGTTGTGAATTTCCCCTTTGTTCTTGTACACTGGCATGAGTATGCTTATTCTTCAGTCACCGGGGATATGCCTTTCTGTCCACACTGCTGTGAGTACCCTCAGGAGCCATTTCTTCCCTATTTCGCCCAGCATCTTTATCATATCAGCTGTGACCTCATCTGAGCCTGCTGCTTTCCCTGACTTCATTTTCATACTTCTGTGGTGAGCTCCTCTTCTTCTCTCACAGTAAGCTGTGTCTGGGTCAGTACAGTTTCTGTGGGGTTTTCTTCTTTCATAAACTGTTGGAAGTACTCCATCCATCTGCCTTTGATGTCCTGTGGGCTGGTGAGCAGGTTGTTGCTGGCATCCCTTATGAAGGGTGTCTGACTATCTTCTTTATCTTTCTGTTTTTGCTTGGAACTTGATGTAGTTTCTTTATGCCAACTACTGTCACTTTCAAGAAGCTGGTAGAGTGCCTCTGATGTCCTGTTCTTTGCTACTGCAACTCCTTTCTTAGATTTTTTGTTAGTCAACCAGTATTCCATTTTAGCCTGGTCCATCTTTCCTGCCTGTACTCTTTCTTTCTTTTGATGACTTCCTGAACTTCTGCATTCCACCACCAGCTTTCCATATGTACTTTATTTCCATACCTGGCTCAGCCACATATCTGTTCTGTAGTCCTCACACATGCTGTTTTGAGGCGCTGCCATTCTTCTTCAACTCCACCTATTTCCTCCTCTTCTTGGAGTGCTTGAGCTGTAATTCCTTGAACTGTTGTACTTTTCCTCCAGTCATCTTCCAGGTCTTCAGCCTGGTCTCTGTTGATCTTAGAGCCATCTCTGACCACTGCTTGCAACTGATTGTGGCAACCAGTGCTTTATGCTGTGGGCCAACTGTTTTCACAACTTTGTAATCACTAATTCTACTCCAGTGCTCTTTTCTTACTAGGAGGAAGTCTATCTAAGTTGTATGTTGACCACTCTTGTATGTGATCTTCTGACTGTCTCTCTCTTTCTGAATTATGTGTTGGCTACTATCAAGCAGTTTGCCAGACAGAAGTCTAGAATGGCCTCTCCTTCTTTATTCTTTTTGCCCCACCCATGTGGACCCAGGCAGTCCTGACATCCTGTTCTGTCTGTCCCAATATGTGCATTCAAGTCACCCATTATCAGCATCAATTCATGTTGCCCTGTTTTATCTAGATGGTCCTGCAGCTGCTGTATGAATGCAGTTTTTCCTCACTGTCACAACCCTGCTATGGGGCATAGGTTGATATAATCAACGCTGTCCTATCATCACACTGGAGTCTGATTGCCATGTGTAAGTCACTAATTCTGATAACATCCCTCACTGCCTTCTGAAGCCTCTCTCTCAACACAATTCCCACAACATTTCTAGCATGTCCCTTCCTAAGTAGTAGACTGTGGATCCCAAGTCACTAAGTTTGTTGCACTACCCTTCCATCTTGTTTCCTGGATACATAGGATGTCCAGCTTCCTCTGTACCATAATGTCATCCACTTCCAAGCTGTGTCCTGTCAGTGAACCTACATTGAGAGTAGCAATTCTTAGTTCATGCTTGGCAGGTTAGTTTTATGTCCAGCTTTAGCTCAACAGAGTTATCTCAGGTAAGACAGGCTTAGACAACTGGACACCGGCCGGCCAGTAGCTTATTGACCCAGTGCTTCTGGGCTTTGTGATGGACACACACTGGCCAGTAGGGGCACATGCACCCTCCTACTGCTAGCATTGGTCTCTGACGTGGATTGAAGTAGGCTAGGTCCTCAACCCATTTATCTCCGGCAAATACCCATGCTCATTTGGCAACATTAGTCAGCATAACCAAATCACCTAGAACCATAATTTACACAACTGAGTGGCTAGCCCTGCCACAGCATGCAGTCTGTGATCTTTGTTCTCCTATCTTGAGGATACTGTGCACCACAGTAGAAGGCCAAAGCATTTGGTCTGTGCAACTCTTCCCCAATAGAGCACCATGTAGAGTCTGTGCTGCTACCCACAGCTCCATTCATTGGTGAGTTTGATATGGAAACACTCAGCATGTTTTTTCAAAGATGGGAGGAACCCCATAAAGGCACAGGGAGAACATGCAGGCTACAAACAGGCATTGACCAGAGGTCAGGCTCAAACCTTGTACCTTGTGCTTGGGAGGCAAAAACCTTAACTATTATAAATATAAAAGAGATGCTTGCCCTAATCAAGGCACTCAACTCTCTGAATCATTTTTGGTCCCTGGGACTTGTTCAAGTTGTTGCAGACAATACCACACTCATATGGTATATCAGCATGCAAGGGGGATCCAGGTTGCACCACCTTTTCAGGCTAGACATGTTAGCTTGTCATACAGCTTCACAGCACAGTCTCAGTCTACAGACATCCTACATTCTGTCAGATCAAAACAGTGTGGCAGACAAGCTGAGCAGGACAAGAGCAGGCCCTCATAAATGGAAACTAGAACAGGGGTTCTTCCAAGATTTGATCCATCTGTGGTGAGTTCCTCAAGTACAATTATTTGCCTCCTGTCTGAACAATTAATTGGCTACTTAATGCAGTAAGACCTGGAGGACAAATGCCTTTTCTTGTTTTTGAACAGGAATGTTCCTATAAGCTTTTCCACTATTTCCACTGATATACAGAGAACTTCTAAAGATTCAAAAGGAATCCCCAAGATCAGTTCTGGCCCAGGCAACAGTAATTCTCCCTTCTTTTTGAAATGGCCAGGGCAATTATCACAAGCTTCCTCAGAGACTGGATCTACTCACAAAAAATTCTGGGTGTTTGATAAACCCAGCCCCAGTCAACTTCAGTTGACTGCCTGGATGATAGGGTCTTAATTTCCCTTTAGGCACCTGTTTTCTGAGGATGTACAGCAGGTCCTAATGGCAGCAAGAAGGCATGCCACTAGAAAACCATATATTAGCAAATAGAAAAGGTTTTCTAGTTGGTGCCAACAGTATAACCAGCACCCATTCAGGGCTAGTTGTTCTCTGGTTTTACAATGTTTGCTTGCGTTACTATCCTCTGGCCTTTTTTACTCCACCATCAATGTTCATTTAGCAGCCATTTCACTATGTCTGCCCATTGGTCTTCCTCTTTCAATGCATTCTCATGTCAAAATGTTTTTGAAAGGGGTTTTGCATAATAGGCCTCCAAGAAAACCAGGGGCCCCTCCTTGGGATTTTAATTTTATATTAGAGAAGCTAACACTTGCTTCATTTGAACCAGCTGAGCTAGCTGACTTGAGGTTCTTAACATGGAAAACAGTTTTGCTGAGTTTTCTGACTTCTGCAAGAAGGGTATATGAGTTGCAAGCTCTAATGGCGAGTCAACTTTATCTCATTCTCTACAGACAGAAGGTTTCTTTGAGAACTAATCCTTCTTTTATGCTTAAAGTGACATCCAAGAGTACTTTAAGCCAAAATATCCATCTTCCCATTTTCTTTCCTGAGCCTAAACATGAAGGAGAAGGGATACTCTTCACCTTGGATGTCCACAGACAGATAAGATACTATTTTGACAGAATCTTTCAGATCTTCGGATCATTTGTTCATTTCTTGTGAATGTAAGAAGAAGGAACAAATCCTGTCAAAGCAGACTGCTTCCTAATGGTTGTCTAAGGCTATTATCTTTTGTTTCAGTCAACACAACAAAACTATTCCAGGCAAGGTCAAGGCCCACTTTACCAGGGCCTTGGCTTCATCTATGGATTTTTGGAAAGGGTTGGATTTTAGGTCTTCTGTACTTACTTCAACAATGTACTATAAGCTTTTTTTTCAAACACCTTTATTGAATTATCACTTGTGAGAAGCATTTTACATCACAAACCATAGTGACACACTCCCAGTTGCAAACATTATACACCACTTATAATCTACTCAATCATTTTCAGTCAAACATTACCTAGCTCATTTAAGTCCTGCCTTCTTTTAATCCTTACTCCTCCCCTGTATGTATTGTTCCCACAATTCCCATTTTTTTCCTGTGTAGTTTGCTCCTACCCTTTTCTAAAGATCTCAATTCCAGTTGTTTTATCTCTGTTACTATACTCACTGCTTCTTGATTCCTTCTCTAGGTGTAGATTAGGCTTTGCTAGGACCCTATTCCAGAGGCTCCAGAATACTACTACTTCCACCTCCCAAATGAGGTAAGCTAGGGTAATTTATCCATATAGCTAAGGCTACTGCAGCAGTGAACAGTATAATGAACATAGTGCAGTTGTATGACTAAACCTACCATAGCAGTAGATGTTCGAATGATCACTGCTGCAGTGGACACTCCATCACCCTTGTTTTTAGTGCATTGTTTGTATCAGGGAGTGAATACTTATTTTTTGTTGTGCCTAGCATTGTCCTTTCAGGGCTTAGCTTTCTTTCTCTGTTGGCATGAAAACTTTGAAGGGCTTGGAGCTCAGACCTGTCTTTTTGGTCAACTCAGCTCAGCTCGAGCTGATTCGTGTTTTGGATGCATGGAAAGTACCCTGAAACTTTGGGCACTGGCCAGCTGTGAAATTGTTGGCAGGATATAACTCATATAGCTAAGGCAACTGCAGCAGTGATCATTTGAACATCTACTGTTATGTTAAGTTTCCTTACACAACTGTACTTTCTGAGTTTCACTGTTGTTAGACTGAGAATATGATTTGAAGTTCCAGTCTAGGTAAATGAGTAATAAATCCCAAGAGGTAAGCAAGTGAGTCTGTTGCTAGCATTAAAAGGTGTACAAAATACATTGTGGGTTTTATGTGTGGGATCCCATAACTGAAAGAATCTATTAAGGCTTTGGAGGTAGACATGGGAAAATGTTTGGTGCCATAAGTAAGTTAGAAATAATTCTTTTCAGAGACATGCATATTTTGAATGGAGAAGAGAGTCATGATTTGCTCTTTTTGAGAGAGAACACATTGGTGCAAGACAAGCTATATAACACCCTACAGAACTCACAGTTGCCATCAGCTATGCACTAAATGATTAAAGTGATGTAAGAGATGCCAGGAAATCTACCAAATGGAGAGCTATGCAGGCTGATGGATGACCAAGATCATCAGCCCCAGATGAATATCTGTACTTGTTTCACAACAGTAGAACATCCTGCCCACAGTTGTATACAGCTGTTATAAGTAGTCATGACTGTCAAATTTCCATATGCATGCTGTTCCTGTTTGTTTCTGTTTACCTGTCTATAAGACCCTTATTATTTACTGCTGCAAATGTGTATCTTTTTTTGACGGCCGGGGGGGGGGGGCTGCTGAATATAGGTATTCCATTCATCCTGAGCAGTGCTTCCTGCTGCCAAGTACTACTATTTTTTATTTATTTTTTTTTATTTTCATTGTTTGTTGAATGGGTTAGTTCCACTAGGCAAGCAGCCTCTTTTCAGCAGAGACCCGAGGTGGCATTTATACTACAAGGGGAAATGTTTCCAGTGCATTGAGGAACTTCCCCTACTTGTTAGAAGAGTGCTTGCTCCATTCCTAGCAGAGTGGCTGCTTGGAGAACAGCACCTCAAGGAGACCCAAGATGGCAGATAGCACAAAAGCAAATGCCAGTGAGTGTTTGAAGCTCTTCAAGATTCTAAGGAGCTGTTTCAGCATAATTTGATTGTTTCATCAGAAGCATTCAAAACAATGATGGATGTCTTATTACAACCCTCCGGTCAGGGGGTTGCAGGATGATATTTTGGTAAATTGTTGTTGCAGAGAAAGCCAGAGAGTGGAAAAGATGTTTTATGGGGTAAATTTACGGACAAAGTTCAGTCGGAAGATTCAGAAGTTATTTTGAATGAAGATTTCCAAACAGAGAAATCATATGCTGAGACTGTTAAAGACACTGCAGAGAAAGTGGTGAGAGACAAACAAAGGAACGGAAATGTCAACAATCAAAGGAAATTTATGATGAGAATTCAGAACAGAGAAGAAAAAGAAATGGACAGATATGACATTTGGGATAATTTAATGGTCTCATTGGGAGTGAAGGCTCAGAAGGTTGTTGTTTTTCTTTTGGCTTTTCCCGTTTAGGGGTTGCCACAGCGGAACTCCGGTCTGCTAATGACTGACCATAGATTTTTACTGTGCCAAGGTGCCATCTCAATGCCCAACCTTCAATGAAGGCACACCCATTCTACGCATGTCTTTTGATCTTATTCTTAAAGAGATATTTTGTGACATTATTTTTTAGATTGGTTCTGTTCTGGAAAGTTTTTTTTTTTGGAGATTATGAGAAGAAAAAGAATTGTAATCCATGGAATTCTTATGTGGTTTAAGCAATTCACAGAGAAACAAAAAAGAAAATGCATGTTCAATTTCAAACTGAAGTTAACAAAGAAATGTTGAAGAGGCATTTAAGCAAACTTTGAAAAGAAGTTATGGATATTAACAAAGTCTATGATAACAGAGGATTATGGACTGGGAAATAGAGGACTGTCATATTGTACTGAAAACGGAGAAATAAAAACAGTTGTTTATATCCCTAGTATGATAAATGTAGAGGTTAACAGTGGTTGTTGTAAAATATTGGGGGCAACCAAAAACATGTTTTTTTTTCTGTGGAAGAGGTGATCATTCGATAAGTAACTGTGATAAGAGGAAAAGTTATATTTGTGAGGAAACACGTCATGATGCAAAAATTGTGAATTGAAATGTTATAAATGTAACAAAATTGGGCATTTGTGGATAGATTGTAATTTAGAGAAAAGAGTTGAAGAAGAAGAAAACAAATGTAAAGACAGTATATGAAGAGAAGAAACAGTCCCAATAAAAGATAAAGAGGAAGTGGGGAAGCAAGATTAGGGTAAAATAAAGATAAGGATAAAGAGAAAATGAAACAGAAGACAATATAGAATAAGGTTCTGAAATAAGTGATGAAGATATAAATTGGAAAATTGTGAAAAGAAAAATAATTCTATTGGCAAAAGAGTAACAGAAAAAAGTTTAAAGTAGTAAGTATAAAAGAGAAAAAGAAAGGAAATAGATAATGCAAATGAGATAAATACTTCAAATTTACACAATTTCTGGTAAGTTACAATATAGACATACCGACAACTTTATAATGCTTTCAGTAAATATAAATAGTATCAAAATATAAGTAAAAGAATAGACATCCTAAATTGATGTACTAAGTGTGTTGTTTATGTATTAATGCTGGAAGATGTAAGATTTGTTTGACATAAGAAGAAAAATTATGAACAAAGAAACTTTGGGGGGGAGATACAATATGGAACCTAGGAAAGCAAATTGTAGATCTGAAATGGCATAGTCAGGTATATAGAATTATAACATTGTATGCATGTATTACAAGAAAAGAAAGGGAAATTTTATTTCATAAAAATTTGGGTTATGTAGTAGTAATTAATATGAATATAATATTAATGGGAGATTTTAATTGATATTTGAGAGAAAAAAAGAATAAGAGAGAAAATTATGTTATGGACATTGTAGAAGCTATAAAATATGGCAGTTTAAAGATTTAGAATAATAATTTGTGGACATGTAGTCTAGGTATGTATAAGACGGAAACAGATTATTTTATTATTTCACAAGGTTTAAATACAGCTAAGGGAGAGACACTTATAACAATCTTTTCAATTCACTCAACCATATGAATAGAAATACAAGAAAATAAGGAGTATATCAGATTTGGAAAAGTAATACAATGAATAAATGAGAAATTATGGGATGAATATAAATATATATATATATATATATATATATATATATATATATATATATGCGTTTATGACAAGATCACATTTCCACTGGTGCATGCTGTATAAAACTGGCCTGAGTGATGGCTAGCTTTGAAAGAAAAATATAAAAAATGCTTTTTAGACGGGCAGCCAGATGTAAGAAAAGCAGATAAAATAAATCATAAAACAATGTGGATTGATGATTTAAAGCATTTGGAAAGGAACTATATGTAACATTGTGTGATAGAATGGTGAATTTATGAAAATAATGAAGATAAAATTAAATAATTATTACTTAAACAAATATAGAATTTACAAGGCAAAATAGAAGAGGTATCAGCTTATTTTAATAGCATAGTTAAAGAGAATACTAGTATAATGAGACAAATGAAAGATGATGGAGGAGATGTGAGAAGATCTCAGGAACAAATTATGAATATTGTAATACATTATATAACAAAAACATTTTAAGATAAAAAGAAAGTTCAGAAAGGAATGGCATGTTAAAAACTGACAGAACAAGAAAATAAGGAATTGGAAAATGAGATTTCCTTATATAAATTAAATAAAGTACTTAGACAAGTTAATTTTTAGTTAGTTTCAGGAACAGATGGAATAGGATACAAATTTTGTAAGAATTTTATCAACTGACAGAAAAAAATACTTCTTAAACATTATGAATGAGTGGTTAAATTAAGGTTTTATGTATAAAGATTTATGCAGTGGTATACTTAAATTTGTATGGAAAAATGAAGACAAAAATAAAATGCAGATTATAAGATTTTTATGAAAATAATTCAGAAGAGAATAGAAAGTAAAATGAAAATTATTGTGGAAGATAGCATATAAAGTTTAAAGGGGTAAGGATGTCAGGAATTATTATTCATTGTAAGGGAAATTGTGGATAATACTTTAAGCAGGACTGAAGAGACCAAGATCACACTACAAGATTTAAATAAAGGAAGTGGAGGTTTAGGATTAATAAACCCAATTGTTATATGCTGCTTCTTTGAATTTGTATAAAGTTTTGTTTTGGATAAATGATAAAAATGAAAATTTTGTAGTGCATTTACTAAAGTGCAAATATAAGTGGCATTGAGATATGTTAAAAAATCAAAAGAAGAAAAGCATGTTTAAATGAAGTAATGTGATGCTATCAAGAAAAAATATTTTACAGAAAATAAAAATTGATGAAAGAGAAAATGAGAGGAAAGTATGGTATAAAAATATCATGATGCAATATTGTTATGTTAATCCTTGAGCTGAGCTAGTGAATGAGAAAATTAAAGTTATAAAAGTATGAAAAGTGTGGTAGAAAAAGAAAGTATAATATCAATATTTTTATGAAGATTAGTGAATAATTAACAGTAAAGGGAAATATGTCATATAAAAAAATCAGTGAAAGGGTTTATATGTTTTGTGGTAAAGAATAAACTGTAAAATGTGTTTTCTTACAATATATAAGGGTTGCAAAAGTGTGGGAAAATTGTGTAAAGAAATTTTCTTTGAAAATATAAAGGAGGTAAATTAAATAAATATAGATATGGTTATGTATGGATATTTAGCCATAAAAATAAGGAATATGTTAGTATAATAGATAAAATATTATTTTATGTTCTGTGGACCATTTAGAAAGGCTAACTGAAATCATGTTTAGTGATAAATGGTGACTAGCAGTAATTCTGAAGAAAAATTAGATAGTGGTTGTGGAAAAAGGAGTGGGATTCAAATAAGATAATGAAGGTTTAACATAATGAAAAGCAAGATATCTATGACTGTATGACAGTGGAAAGGAATGGAAAGTTGTACACTATGAATTTGTATGCATGTAAATATGTATGTTTGTAAATGGTATTGCACAGTTTGTAAATGGTATCGCACATAATGTTTGTTAAACAAAGAACCCCTACTCTTTTTGATAGGTGCCATGGGATCTTTTACAGTCGCTTGAGTTATCTCCAACTCAAGCAGGTTGGGCCTTGATTTAATGTCTCTGAAGGACAACACACTCTGGAGTACAGCACACAACTAGTTTGCTGCAGTACTTGAACACTGATTGATAGTCACCTCTGCAACAACTCCATGCACATGCAGCTTTTTCCACCTGCAGCAGTATATCACCCCATCTTCTACTGTTTCCATGCTTAAGAAACTTACTAGTCATGCACTTTAGCACCTGCACCTGGAACCTACTCACTTAGGCTTACCTTGTAGCACATCTCCTGTTAAACCATTCTGTTGTGCCATTTCTGTACCTGTTGTGTTCCCTTATGTTATGCTTAACATATTGAAAAGCACATGCCTGGCCCTCCTTGCTCCATAGATAATATATTGGCATATCATCATGTTACCTTTTGCAGTTTTGTATCTTTGCCTTTGCACTATTCAGTCATCTCCCACTGTTGCACCTTTGCTTTGTTGTGTGTAATTCACAGTACAGGATGTGTGCTACTCTGTTAGATGTAGTGGCCCATCTGAGACATGTTATGCACTAAATGCATTTTTGACAAACCACAGAGCCGTTGTTGTGTACTGGGAAACGCACAAAACATCCTGTCAGAATCATGCTGAAGTGTTTTTTTTTTCAAGATTCATCTTAGAAACAGACCAAGATGATGCCTTCTACAAGATCATCCAACATATTACATGCTTTTACTTGACCTTATAAATCATCTATGAAAAAAGAAACATTAGTGTCTAAGAGAATTCCTCTACTTTAGAAAAGAATATGCTATTTTCCTTAAAATCAACATTTTAATAAAAGCCAAATAAAGTAAACAGTTATGAAAAAATTCTAGTTTCCCCAATTTCCATATTTTGAGGGCTCTTCTGTGAGCATGGTTCAGTTCTAGAAGTTTTCTGTGTTTGTTGTTCTTCACTGGATCACTGTTGCCATTTTTCTAAACATTTATATAAAATTGTGGCTTATGTCCATCAGAAATGGCAAGAGTAGCTCTGGGCACCAAATCCAATATAAAGACTCAAACTAATTGTGTCTTTTGTTTAAAAGAGGGACATAACATCAGGTTGTATGCTGTTCACCTTTCTTTCACTCAAAAAAAAAAAAACAGTAAGGAGTGGGTTTATTGAAAATATGTGTTAGGCTTTGTGTGAGCTGTCATGTCAACAGATTTCCCAGTGGCTGACACCCCTCAAAGGCCAAGAAAAAGAAAACATTGACAAGAGAGGTAAGTGACAGAACCTATATGTACACACCTTTCTCATGCAGTCTGTGGCTGATGATTCCAGTGAGAGGCTTATGCAACCAGCAGACCATCAGTTTGCTTCAGTGGGGCCCTCTAGCATGTACCCATCAGTGACCACTATGGCCCAGGACCATTTCACATCCAAAAAGAGTGTTAGGCAGAATCAGCTGGGAAGGGAGAATTGTATAGTATTCTGTCTGAGAATGAGGGAGGCATGCATTAGATACTGGTGAGGGAAGACACTGGCGGGTTGCTAATGGAGGTCCATTCCGCTTCATCCCCAAAGACCAAACCTCAAAGATTATATATCTTGACACTCCCACAAAAGAGCAGTCAAAACACCAAACATTTCTCACCTCCTACTGCCCTTCTCATTATAAAGGGACTCAGGGGGAATTATGTTAACTTTGCCCAAGGATTATTCAAAGCCATCCAATAATTTTAGCCCTTCTTACCTCCTTCTTTCTCATCCACACCTGTCAAGATGAAGAGTGTGCCTTCTTTTTCTTCTGATCATGAAGAATTGGATTATGCTTCACAGTTTTATTCCTCTACAGCTTTTGAAACTGTGTCAGAGCATACCCTTTCTTCAGGTTCCCTAAAATTCTGACATTTTCTTTGGGGGATACAATTTCAAAAACAGAAAGACTTTTTCAAATGGGAAGTTGAGGAAATATCTGAGTCTCAAAAAAAGAATTATGAACACCTGAGCATCAACTCCCCTAATCCTGTGGCTATCTCTCCTGTCTTAGAAGCTATGGTGGATATCTTTTCTGCTGCATCTTTAGCACCATATTCCCAAACCCCAGCTTAAAAGAAGCTTAATAGGCTCTGCAGGGTCCCAGATATCCATAATTATCTTTATAAGAATCCTTGGTGGCCACAGTGGTGCAGCAGTTAGTGTTGCCGCCTCACAGCAAGAGGTTCTCCGGTTCGATTCTCGGCTGGGGTGCCTTCTGTGCAGAGTCTGCATGTCCTCCCTGTGGTTGCGTGGGTTTTCTCCGGGTGCTATGGTTTCCTCCCACATCCCAAAGACATGCTGTAGGTGGATTTGACACTCTAAATTGGCCCTAGGTGTGAGTGTGTGCATGTGTGTGCCTTCTGTGGAAGGTTGGGTGCCGGGCTGGCAACTCGACACTGTAAAACTCCACTGCCAATCATGAGCGGATAGGTGATCCGCTGTGGCGACCCCTAACCAGGAAAAAGCCAAAAGAAGAAGAAGAATCTTTATAAGAATCCTTCTGCAGACCCAGCTGTTATTTCTTTTGTTGCAGACAAAGGTACAAGAACTCTGTCTTCTGTTATGTCTCTAATGACAAGGACAACAGAACTTTTGACAGATTTGGCAAACAAGTTTATAATTTTTTGTGTTACCCTTTATGTCCCTAAATTGCCAAAGTCATACATCTAAGTATCTCTTGTCCATCAAATATGCAATAACCTTTAGCTAACATTCCTAATTCATTTGGAAATGGTAAATTCTGTATCTCAGGTTACTAGACACTCTATTAAATGTGTATGTGATGCTACAGAAGCTATTTCTAGTTGTCACTAAGGGGTTGGTCATGAGAAGAAATGCTATGTAAAAATTTCAGACTTTTCCAGGAGACCTAAAAGCATAGATGTTAAATACCCCTCTGGAAAACAATATGTTATTTGGTAATTCCTCTGGTGAGGTTCTCAAAAAACTGGAAGAGATGGGCAAATTAATGTAATGAGTTAAGCATCAGTGAAAATCCTTTTATTCAAAACTTTTCCTGGTTCCTAGGAAAGAAGGCATTTGGTGATTCATTTTAGACCTTTCCATTCTTAAGACATTTTTGCATATCCCAAAATTCAAAATATTGCCTCATCAAACTCTTTCCTTTGATTTTCTTTCAGACATTTCTGATCACCTTGGGCCACAAAGATTCTTACCTTCATATCCCCATTTACAAAAAACCGCAGATCTTATTTAAGGATGTTCATCATTAGATCACTGTTGCAGTAGCATAAGTTGTATGGGATGTATTCAGCCAAGGATCGGATGTTTCACCAACTTTCAAAGCTTTAGGGCACCTTCCACATGCCTGTACAACTGTTAGTGCTCAAGGTCACGCCAGTATAAAACAGACATATGGGCACCAAAACTTCATAACTTTCTTGCCATCAGTGGTTGGCTAGTTAACACAATGTAGACAGATAAGTACTCCATTGGGGACTACCTTCCATTATTTTTCTGAAAAAAGTAATTTTTTTCTGTCAGAATTTATGTTTAGGAGAAAGGGAGAGTGTTCATGTGGCTAACAAATTTCATAAGAAGATCATCACACATCTTGTCTCTTCTTTTTTTTTTTAATTTCTCCAAGTCTTTTGGGTGTCTAATACCATGACGGGAATGGACCTCATTCCTAACTCAAAGTACGATTAAAGTTTATGAAATTAGTATTGTTTCAGTCTTTGATGTTAGCCAGAAGTGCTCTCTGCAGCACCTGCAGTGTGCCCAGTAATGATTCCTTCTGTAATTCATATGGGGTTACATGTACTGGTACCATATCTAAATACGATTGTAGATTCTTTTTTTATAAGATTCATTGCTCCTACTACTATTGGAACTGTCTGGGTATCTTTCTTCCACATTGCTGTCGTTTCTGCCAGCAAATCCTGATATTTTATGACTTTGTGTCTCTCTGTACACAAGACACTGTAGTCAATGGGTGTGGCGATTTGAATGATCAATGCTACTTTTGTCTTCTTTTCATGGACCACTATATCCAGTTTTCTAGCATCTGTTTTTTGAACTGTTGGTAATGGGTTATCCCATGTGATGTAGACGTCATTTTCTACAATTCTTTGTGGCTCATGTTTCCAGTGTTTTTCAGACACTTCAATACCGTAATGTTTGCACAGTTCTCAGTGCAACAGTCTTGTCTCGTCTGTGCAGGGAATGAACATTATACTGAGATTTGATTAATCTGTTCATCTTACACCCCTAAGACCCTTAGAAAAAAGGAGAGTTCCCTCTTACTTTCATTTAGAGAAACAAAAAGCGGAAATCACTTGCCAGCAGTATTATGGACCAGGATTCCAGCTCCTTGGCCAATCCCCTTTTGGTCCTGAAGAAAAGAATAGTTTCAAGGGAAACTTCAGTCTTTCCTCCAGCTTCCATGTTGCCTCGGCCTTCAGTCTTTGACTCTGCATTGGCCATCTCAGTGCCCATGAATAGTTCTCCAGTTCCTCTCAACCACTGTAGCATTGCAGAGAGTTGGTACCTCCTACAAGGCTGCCCATGTATCTGCTTTGAGCAGGGGAAAACTACTTCTTGCAGCATCAGAGGAAGGAACAGACATTATTGCCTGTCAGGGCCGCTCTGAGGATTTGGATTCCTAGGGGATGGCCAGATACCTAAGTGCTTCTTTTCAGCTGACAGTCCCAGGAAGGGAAAAGCACAAAGTCAAACACGCATCTCCCCCTAGGCCCTCTACAGCCAAAGGAACTAAAAATGAATGGCTAGGATTTGCTAAGGGCCTGCTCAAAGTCTTTCAGTCATTAAAGACTGGAATTTGTAAAAGAAAAGATCAACTTCTCCATTTCATTCTGAATCTGAATCAGATTTACAAGAAATAGGACTGAACTGGGCCTTTCAGTTTTCTACTCCAGAGAAGTGTGGATCTACATCAGAAGAAAAAATTTCCTCTGACTCTCCTATTGAGGAGTTATCCTTTTCTGATGGGTTCCTATTGGAACATTGAATATTCAATTGTTCGAATCAGTAAAGGTCAAATTTTAATGATCGAATGATTAAATTTTCGAATGTTCATAAAAAATGGAAAAAAAAAAGAAAAGGTAAAGGGTGAAGGCAAGGGGGACAAGCCCCCCTGCACCGCCCATACCCTCACTACTTAAATATACCAACTCCGAGATTGCACTACAGCATAGGAAAGGGAAACCTTCCCTTTCCTGCACTTAACTCCATTAAAGTGCAATCTCGCAGTTGGTATATTTAAGTAGGGGGGGTGTGGGGGGTGCAGGGGGGCTTCCCCCCCTGCTCACAGCAGTTATTTTTATTTTTTTTTTGTTTTTTTTTTATTACATATTCGAAGTTTTAGTACTTCGATCATATGGTGTCGACCATATGGTATTCGAAGTACTGAAACTTCAGTAATGTAATATGGAACCTTTTCTGACACCATTAGCAAGATGAATAACTTCATTAATTGGGAAAAAAAGAAATACTAGAAAACCAACAACATATATTATGTTTTATTACAGGTGGGGATACTGCTCAGCTGCAGATATTCCTCCTGATCTACCAGCTATGGTATGTACATGTCACTATTGGAGGAAATGCTTTGGGGAAGAAATCTTGTGCTACAAGGTACTTCTTTCCTTTTGTGGCCTTGGGGTGCTTCTTGTCTCAGTGTTCCATCAGTTCAAGGTACCTGTGGGAGGTAATTCACTGGCCTTTAGGTTGAAAAAATTACAAGTACTCAGTTCCTGTTCCAGTAGAAATTCCTTTATTGGCAGATGAGTGCTGCTTAGAAGACTGAGTAACAGTGGTGTCATCAGGGCTTTTTATTCCATTATTAGAAGGTGGGCCAAAAGGTATGTCCCTCCCTTTACATTTTCCCATGATGTAATGGTGGGCCTAACCTTGTGTGCATGGGGCTGGGTTACATACAAGCAGTGTCAAGCATTTGCATAAGTTTAACAAATTGCAAATTTAAAATTATTTGAAAAAACATTGTAAACATCTATTTATAAAACCATTCCAAATTTGTATCAATTTTGTGTCAAGAAATAAAGCCATTCTTTCGGTGGTTTATACTCATTGTTCTTAAATTCTAACATAAAATATTTAGTATTTCTATTAAAATTCAGGTATACATAACCCTTTAACCCAGAATCTATAGCTAAATTGTTTAAAGTTAATCTTATATATTACAAGACATAAGTCTAAGTAGGGACAGGAGGGTGGTTGTCTAAATGCTGTGGCACTTTCATAGAATCTTCTTCAGATCTGCCAAGAAAATAGACTTCATCATCTAAAATACCAGTGTGTTCAGAGCATGGAGACTTCAGTCACCTGTAGGAGCTAATAGGAGTTTAACCACATATATTCACAGGTCATTATCTCCTCTTACCCTTCACCTATCCGTGTACACATTCGTTTCCTTCACCCACCTCGTAACTGTAGCTGTAGGAATCTGCCGTATAACCACAGCAGCCCATGCATTGACTCAATTAAACTTTGACTATCCGGGTTGACAAATGATCCCACCTACCTCTTGCAACCTCCAAACATTGTTTGTCCAGACACCAACCCCCCCGATCCTCAGCAAACTTCAAGCACTGCAGCCACCTTCAGCCTCACAGTATAAAGTTCCGTACTGGAAAAAGTAATTTAAAACAATAACAGAGCTTATAATCAAAAAGGTTCCTCTCTAAATGACATTTAAGGCTGCTTCTAATTATTTACTCTTAAATATATCTTGGAACATTTCCCCTAATTTGTTCCAATTCTCCCAGCCTCCCTCAGTACCTTCCCAAGACTGATGCCCTCCCGTTCCTCCTGTTATAAACATAATAAAGATTCACATCTTTCATAAAAGTAAGGTGTTTCCAAGTTTTTCCTCTTGCTAGCTGCAAGGCATAGATTCCTTTGCAAACTCCCAGCCTTCGCTGACACCCACAACATAGCTCTAAAGAGTTAATTTTCTACCCATCTGATGCAAACTAGTTTTTTAATGTAGCAGCACAACACAAGATAGATATCTGTGGCAGAAAAGTAGCACACAATTGATAAAATCAAGTCCTGGTTTATTAAGAGGTAAGTGCTTTCACAGTGATCCACACTGCTTCTTCAGACACCAGATTACAACAAACAGTTTACATTTATACACTCCAATAAAATGAATTATCCTATCAGATTCGAAAGAAAATCCCTTCAAAAAAAGCTGAAAGCAAAAGCAACCCTCCCTATAATTAAAGAAGTACTACTAAAAACAAATACATACAGACAATTGTTTCACTTTAACCTTCTTGATTTCAACACGGGTTTTAAGGGGACATGATCATTTAACCCAAGTCCTCTGTGTGGCCCAAGTCTCAGGATCCATTGTAATTCTACATTCTCAGTCCTTTTAATAAGATCACCCTTCCTTACATGCTCAACAACTACATATAAAACTTGGAATGAGAATGTATGCGCATTCCCAGCCTGCATTATGTGCTTGGGTAAGGCACTATACTGATAGCCCTTTCTGGTGCAATACATGTGGTCCCCCACCCTCTCCTTGAGACACCGGTTGGTTTTCCCACATAAAATTTAAAACAGAGCCTACAGTGGGCCAGGTATACAAATTTTTGATATTGCGATCAGCAGCTGCCTTGCGTTACCATAAGTAGCCAGACTTGGGGTGTTTGAAAAATCTAGACTCATCAACAAACTCACAAAAAGCACAGGCGCCACACCTATGGGTAGCCAACGGATGCTCATTAAGGATACTGTGGAACCTGGGATAACATAACCTGTGCTTCAATGTTCTCCTATTCTTATTGATAAATCTGGGTCGTCTACCTACTAACCCACTCATTCTATCATCAATATGAAGAATATGCCAGTTGCTGCGAATCACATCCCTCACCATGCCCGCATCAGGGACTTCCTGATTGTGCGCTAAGCTCTTCATCCTTTCCCCACTGTGGCCATAGAAGGAGGGCCTAGCCCCCTCCCCCCTCTCCTGAACCACTACTTGATATGCCTGGTCAATCTCAGCCTGGCTGTAAATTCTCTCAACAAACTCTTCCTTCAGAGTGTGTAGGCCATTCTCAAAATCTACATGCTCACAGGACAGACGTGATGTCCTCATTGCTTGCCCTTTTACAATGTTGGTAAAAATGTGTTGGGGATGCATGCTCCCCCTGTGTAAATAGGCAGGTCGATAGCAATTCTTTCTGTGCATCATGGTGAACAGCTTGGTTCCTTCTCTTACTACTGTGACATCCAAAAAGTCAGTTTTGACCTTGGACTTACTCATGATGAACTTAAGAAACTCAGATTGGCATAAGAGTTGGCACAACTAGTGCCCATTGCTACTCCTGTTTTCTGCCAGTAGCACTTGTCTTTGAAGATAAAGATGTTATGTTTTAGGACCAATTCTAACAAAAGACAGAACAAATCTACCTGCCTTGGCTCAAATTTGCCACATCTGGTTAGACTAGCTTTCACCATTCTAATCCCTTCCTGGTTGGGTATACAGGAAAAGAGTGAGACTACATCCAGTGTGACCAGAATCTCTACCACCTTCTGATTGGGACCTGAGATCACCTCATATAAGTCCCTCAAGAAATGTTCCATATCTTTTAACACTACCGGGTTCTCATTTAAGACCAATCTCAACTGTTTACAGGGTATCAGGGGCTCATTTACTCTAAAAAATTCATAGAAGTCCTTCTTAATCAACCCCATACATAAGCACTCAAGCAGACAATTATCAGTACGTTGTTTCATATCCATTACCACATTCAAGTTTACAGCTTCATAGACATTCAGATGAGACAACATATTTTGGACCCCCTCATAGTAATAACTAGAGTCTAACACCATGGCTAATCCACCTTTGTCAGCAGGACGAATGACAATTCCTACATTATTCTGTAAATCATGCAAAGCTTGTTGTTCAAATCTAGTTAGGTTACTGCTCTTACAACTGTTCCTGTGCTGAAAGAGTTCATATAATTTCGCCTCACAAGCCAACAAAAATATTTCTACAGCAGGAGGTAAAGTTGGTATGTAAACTCTAGGTTTTCTAAAACATATTGCATCAGTACAATCATCACTCTTGCCAAACATCATTTTCAAAGTAAGATTGCATATAAACAAATGAAGTTCAACAAGTAAGTCTGTAATATCAGCTCTAGCCGATGGATGAAAGTCAAACCTTTTGTCAAAAGGGATTCTTCAGCATCCGTTAGGCTGTGGCTTGAGATATTCCAATATTCCATATTTTCCGAGCCCCCACATTTTCAAAATGTTGGCTTGTGAGGCGAAATTCTATGAAACAGCATACTGATAATTGTCTGCTTGAGTGCTTATGTATGGGGTTGATTACTAAGGACCTTTATGAATTTTTTAGAGTAAATGAGCCCCTGATACCCCAAATGCATGGTCTCCCCAAGATACATAAGAATCCCACTTGACCCACTTTTAGACCTATAGTGGCTGGCAGTGGCTGGCTGACTGAACCTGTTTCAATATATCTAGGTAAACATTTGCTATTGGTCTTAAATGAGAACTCGGTAGTGTTGAAATATACTAAACATTTCTTGAGGGACTTATATGAGGTGACCTCAAATCCCAATTAGAAGGTGGTAGAGATTCTGGTCACATTGGACGTAGTCCCACTCTTTACCTATATACCCAACCAGGAGAGGATCAGAATGGTGAAAGCTAGTCTAACCAGATGTGGCAAATTTGAGCCAAGCCAGGTAGATTTGTTCTGTCTTTTGTTAGAACTGGTCCTAGAGCATAACATCTTTATCTTCAAGGACAAGTGCTGCATGCAGAAAACAGGAGTAGCAATGGACATTAGATGTGCCAACTCTTATGCCAATTTGGTTATGATGGAATGGGAAAATCAACATGTTATTGGTTATAATGACTCTCACATTAGTATATATCGACATTTCCTCGATGACCTCTTAATTGGTTGGAAGGGTGATGAGGAGAGTCTTGAGTAATTCTTCCAGTATTTGAACACCAGTAGTGAGTTTCTTAAGTTCACCATGACTAAGTTCAAGGTCAAAATTGACTTTTTGTATGTCACAGTAGTAAGAGAGGGAAACAAGCTGTTCACCATGATGCACAGAAAGGAGTGCTATCGACCTGCCTATGTACACAGGGGGAGCATGCATCCCCAACACATTTTTACCAACATTGTAAAAGGGCAAACAGCGAGGACATCACGTCTGTCCTGTGAGAATGTTGATTTTGAGAATGGCCTACACACTCTGAAGGAAGAGTTTGTTGAGAGAGGTTACAGCCAGGCTGAGATTGACCGAGCATATCAAGTAGTAGTTCGGGAGAGAGAAGGGAGGGCTAGGCCCTCCTTCTCTGGCCATAATGGGGAGAGAATGAAGAGCTTAAAGTGCAATCGGGAAGTCCCTGTCATCTTATCCTACACACAGGATGTGGGCATGGTGAGGGATGTGATTTGCAGCAACTGGCATATTCTTCATATTGATGATAGAATGAGTGGGTTAGTAGGTAGACAACCCAGATTTATCTATAAAAATAGAAGAACATTGAAGCAACAGTTATGTTATCCCAGGTTCCACATTATCCTTAATGGGCATCCGTTGGGCATCCATAGGTGTGGGACCTGTGCCTTTTGTGCGTATGTTGATGAGTCTAGATATTTCAAGCACTCTGAGTCTGGCGACTTATGGCAACTCAAGGCAGCTGCTGATTGCAACACCAAAAATGTTGTATATGTGGCCCACTGTAGGCTCTGTTTTAAATTTTATGTGGGCAAAACCAACCGGCGTCTCAGGGAGAGGGTGAGGGACCACATGTATTGTGCCAGAAAGGGCTACAAGTAATAGTGCCTTAGCCAAGCACATAATGCAGGCTGGGAATGCGCATACATTCTCATTCCAAGTTTTATATGTAGTTGTTGAGCATGTAAGGAAGGGTGATCTTATTAACAGGACCGAGAGTGTAGAATTACAATGGATCCTGAGACTTGGAGCACACAGAGGACTTTGGTTAAATGATCATGTCTCCTTAAAAAGCGTGTTGAAATCAAGGAGATTAAAGTGAAACAATTGTCTATATGTATTTGTTTTTAGTAGTACTTATTTAATTATAGGGAGGGTTGCTTTTGCTTTCAGTCATTTTTGGAGGGCTTTTCTTTCCAATTTGATAGACTAATTCATTTTATTGGAGTGTATAAATGTAAATTGTTTGTTGTAATCTGGTGTCTGAAGAAGCAGTGTGGATCACTGCGAAAGCGCTTACCTCCTAATAAACCAGGACTTGATTTTATCAATTGTGTGCTACCTTTCTGCCACAGATATCCATCTTGTGTTGTGCTGCTGCATTTTTGGGGTTTTTAGTGAATTACTCGCTGTTTGGGGACTGGTTGTTCGTTAATTTTTTAATGTAATTTAACCATAGTGACTTATCAAGTTAAAATTGACCTGGTTCCCCGAGGTTAACACTACATTTTTCTTTCCACTTGTACTAATTGACATTTAAAACCAGTTCTAATTTACTTTTAAATATATTGCTGAATGCTTCTCCTAGTTTGTTCCAATTCTCCTGCCCTCTTTCATTACCTTCCCAAGACTGATGTCCTCTCATTCCTCCTTTTATAAACATAAGGATTCACTTCATTCATAAAAGCTAGGTGGTTCCACATTTTTACTCTTGCTAGCTGCCAGGCACAGATTCTTTTGTAAACTCCTGGCCTTCACTGCCACACATGCAATAGATCTAATTAATTCATTTTCTACCTCTTAGACACAAACTATTTTTTAATATAATTTGTCTGTAGTGACTGTCCAAGTTAAAATAGACCAAGTTTCCTGAGGTTAACATGTTTTTCTTTCCACATGGGAAGCATGCCCACAGGAATCATGTGGTTGATATTATATTAAGTTTAAGCATACCACAACCAGTTTGACTTTAAGTATTCCCACATTCTACCAGGACCATTTACTAAGATTGTGTTTTAATATAGTTTTAAATCACTTTAATCTTCTGCCTGTTTCCTCTACAATTCCCCTGCAGTTAAGTTTTCTTTTTTTAGTTCTGGTGGGCTTTCCCAGTGGCATGCCCTCAGCTATCCCAACATTCCCTATAGGCACCAGCATAAGAATGTTTCTTTAAACAGTATACTCTGATTTGGAGTTACATTTAAAACTCTTCAAAACAGTTTAAAACGACATTCGCAGAGATAAACACATTGAGGAGCAGGTCTGGAGAAACCTGTCCCTCAAAATGGAAAAAGGGAACCCTTAAGATTGTCACATATACATTGGTTATTATTTGCCTTTTGTCTAGGGGGGCATCACGTGCCCACAAAACCAAAAACAACAAAACAATCCATGTTAATAAGATTAATATATAACCAAAATAGGAAGATATGAAGTCTTTATTTTCTGATGAAGATTCTACGAAAGCAGCACAGCACTTAGATGACCACCCTCCTATCCCTATTTAGACTAACTTCTTGTAATACATAAGATTTACTTTAAACAGTTTAGCTGTGGATTCTGGGTTAAAGGGTTATGTACACATGAATTGTAATAGAAATACTGGATATTTTACATCAGCATTTAAGAACGAGTATAAGCCACCAGAAGAATGGCTTTCTTGCTAGACACAATTGACACAAAATTGATACACGTTTGGTATGGTTTTGTAAATAGATTTTTAAAATGTTTTTTTTTTTTAAATGATTTTAAATTTGTATTTTTGTTAAACTTGTGCAAAAGCTTGACATTGCTTGTATGTAACCAACCCCCATGCACACAAGGTTAGGCGCACCATTACAACATGGGTGTTTCAGTAAACTTAACCCTCCCCCATACACCCCTATGATGTAATGGGAGGGACATACCTTTTGGCTCACCTTCTAATAATTGAATAAAAAGCCCTGATGAAACCATTGTTATTCAGTCTTCTAAGCAGCACATATCTGCCAATAAAGAAATTTCTATTGGAATAGAACCTGAGTACTTGTCGTTTTTTCAACCTAAAGGCCACTGAATTACCTCCCACAAGTACCTTGAAATGATGGAACACTGAGACAAGAAGCACTCCAGGGCCATGAGAGGAAAGAAGCACCTTGTAGCACAAGCTTTCTTCCCCTGAAGCATCTCCTCCAATAGTGGCTAGTGGATACCAATCCTTAGTTTTTATCCCACATTGGCGCCCTTAATTGCTGAGGTTCCATACTTACCACAACTTTGACTAGGTCTGGGCTGTTATCCTTTTGATCTACCAGATTTAGAAAATGTTTTCTTTGCAGTTAGTGCTTTGTCCAGCAGTCAGACACCAGCTGCAAAGACATCTAATAAGTAAAGTAAACTGCCTCACACTCATACATTTCTGTTAAGGAATCCCAGACCAGATCTTGCGGATTATCTGTCAAAACCTTTCTCTTGTAAACACCTAATGGTAGCTAATAGTCCATCTGATAAGGAGTGCAGAGCTTTTGATAGAGTTAGAAATAAAGTATATGTATTTAGCATTTGGAGCAGTGAATAGTCAAGCTGAAATGTCTGAGTTTTACTGGCTTAGTTTGAAATGTTTTCACTCAGACACCAGGACTTTTTTTTAATTCTATTCTTTCTTCTGTGTCACAGGTAACCAAACTTTTTCACTTACATGTTTTTATGACATGACTGATGCACATACCTCTCAACCTGGAAACATCAAAAATCTGGACAAAGGCCCATTAAAAGTATGTACAAGTGGCTAAAAATCGGGATGCTGAGTAACATAATATTTGCATACATAATCATGCAACTCTACCCACTACAGTGGAATTGTGTCAACATGAAGATTAAAGTCACTAAATAATAAATAAATGGCAGACATTCAAATTTTGACTTTATATTCCCTCAGAA
Source organism: Protopterus annectens (assembly GCF_019279795.1). Lineage (NCBI taxonomy): Eukaryota > Metazoa > Chordata > Ceratodontiformes > Protopteridae > Protopterus > Protopterus annectens. The sequence continues at coordinate 169,697,486 of NC_056726.1, forward strand.
AATGCATAATAAAGCAAAAACTGTTATTCTAGCAAATGAGTTTACAGGAGCAATATTTAAACTCCAGACCCCCGCCCACTTAATTAGTGTTCAGAAGGAAAAACAGGTTTTTCTTCCAGACCAGTCAGCAGAATATCCAAAAAATATATTTTACTAACAGATAAAGATTACCTGGCCCACATTTTCTGCACAGGTTCCCTGGGCAATTAGTTTTTTTTGCTTAAACATATTCTGAAAACTAGGCTACAAAGACATTATTGTCAGTGATTATGTAAGCTCTTATATAATTATTTTGCATACTTCTCAACTTTTTTTCTCAAGGCAAAGCCAAAAATAATGGAGAGGCAAAGGGACAAAAATCAAGGACAGGTTGAAAATATTACTCTTAAAAACTTAAAAAAGGTTGCTTTTCACTATTTAGAGACTCTGTTTTAAAAAGAACAGACCAAAAGTATGAAGCAAAAATCTGAACATTCTGAACAATTTAGAAGTATACTGTTTGTTTTGAGAGTTTAGACACTAATACAGTGTGTAGAAAACAAAAGTACTCACTGGGTCCTAAACGTGTATTCACACTTCTATTACTTATTTCTAATAAATTACAATACTTAACCAATAGTTTTTAATTTAATACATGAGTGATCTTGTTGACTATTTCATTGTTGCAACTAGATAATACACACAGAGGGCAACGATGCTCATATATAGTTTATACTTTTTGTTTAAACTATGTACTTTACCAATACTTTTAAATGTAATTAATTTGTGTACTTGTTCATGATTTCATTGTTACAACTGAATGACACAAGCAGATACAAGAATAATGATGTGTGTGTGTAGTCTCTACAGTTTTCGTTTACTATGTATAACCCTAGATATGTACTGCATTTACATATTTCTCTTTCTGGACATGTAAGAGGTTTTATAAGGGTCATTCCTATTCTGTTTTTCTATCATACGCTTTTGAATTACTGTTTTACATGACAATTTGTAGAAGACAAAAAAACACCCACAAAAATACTTAAGCGACACAGTTAACAAAAATCTTTTCCTCCCCTGTATTTCAGAATAAAGCTGTTGGTATGGAGAAGTAATTCTGGTCAACCATCACAGTGGGAAGTGTGTTCGCGTGTGGTTGTGCTGCACATTCCTCGCTGGGAAGGCATGTCCAGAATATTCAACAGACATATTTTTAGGTATTATTTCATGAGTGAACTTTCAGTTTTATAGGGCTGCAGTATGCGGTCCTTATGAAGGATTAACAAACTGAGGAACTAACGGGTTCAGGTGTGGTAGCAGACACTAAATGCACTTGACAGCATTATTTCAGGAGAAAATATCCAGGAGTAGCCACCAAACCACGATGCAGAAGCCAAAAAGATATTTTATTAAAGACAAAAGCTCAAATCAAATAAACTGTGAAGCGCTTTTCGTTTGATCTATGTCAAACTTCTTCAGACAAACAGCAGCAGTGATGTCATTTCCTTATATAATTTCAAATTATCAGCTGATGAACAATCTGATTATGTCATTTCCTTTTCACATATTGGTTATCAGTAATACGCCATCTACTGGTTGGTTACCAAACTAACTGGATATTTTTACAAAATCCAGTAAAAAGAGCACAAAAATTCATTTAACAAAATTCTAATAATAAATATTCTGAAAAATGTATGTGAAATATATTAAAAATCTGATTTTTTTAAAAATTTTTATAAAAGCATTGATAAAAAATCTAATTACACACAACACTGTGCATGAAACATAGCCAACTTGTAAAGCATAATTCTAAATATTAATATGTTCATGTATTTTACCCCTGTGCAACGCTTTAAGTTTTAATACTGGAGTGATAGATGTTCTCTCATTAAGACCTGGCCATGTATCAGATTGTGTCAATATTTGCCATCTTAATTCTTTCAACTCTAATAATACTGGCCAAGCAGACCTATCACTAATAGTAACATGATCTATAATGGCAAAACCGAAAGAATGAGAATAAAATTCTTTTATATGCTTGGCTAAAGCATTATGTTGGATGCTTTTTTTGATGGCATAATCATGCTCATACAACCTACAAGTGAACATCCTCTCTGTTTTGCCTATATAAAATACTGTGCATTGGTTGCACTGGGCAAGATACACAATCGCTTTGCTTTTACAATTGTATGTATGTCTAATTCTATATGTGATGTCTCTAATTTTAAAAATAGAACCTGTGTTAATTTTATGACACCATTTACAGGCACCACATTTCACCATACCTCTATTGGTCTTTTTACAATCATAACAACCATATTTCAATGTTTCTTTAAAAGATTTCCCTTTCTTGTATACCACATTCACTGTGTTGGGCAACATATTGCGACACAAGTTGTCTTCCATAACAATGCTCCAATTACGAATCAAAACATCTTTTATCAGACTGTGATCGTAAGTGAATGTGGTAATAAAAGATTTCATGAATATGTTGTTTTGTTGAAATGTTGTTCTAGTAATAGTAGTATGCTCATCATGTGAATCTGATGGGTTGACCATGGGCTTGTTCAATATGGATTTGTAAAATCCAATTTGACGTTTAGTAACAACTTCCTGAATCACTACATCAAGTAAATAATTTGGGTATCCCCTGCTCAAAAACATACATCGCAGATTGTCACATTCAACTAGAAATTCCGTGAATGCAGTTATCATGCGAGCTGCTCTTACAAGTTGACCTTTTACCACTGCTTTCCTTTGTTTAAAAGGGTGACAGCTTGTGTAATGCAGAAAAGAGTTACTGTAAGTTTTTTTTCCTGTAAATGGTTGCCATATAACATTTATCAAACTCATTTTTGACCAAATGGACATCCAAATAATTCAAAAAATCAATTGTTACTTCATGAGTGAATTTTAAAAATGTAGTATTACTATTAATGTATGCCAAGAATTCATTCAAAGAATCTAAACTGCCTTTCCAAAAGATACAAATGTTGTCTTGGAACCTCTGATAAAATCTGATGAACTTGTTGTAAATACTAGAGAAAACATATGTCTTCTCCCAAAAAATCATCACAATGTTGGCATAAGCACCCCCACAAGGGGAGCCCATGGCAATACCACTTTTTTGGAGATAATAATGGCCATCATGGGTAAAGAAATTATGGCTCAAAACTAGTTCAAGTAGTTCCATAATTAAATTAGTTGATATATTGTCAATTTTTTGTTCAAGTAAAATTTGCTTGAAGAATAACATCATTCCAAAGGGACTTCGATTTTGGAGATATCCTATGGGGGTAGTCAATAATTCTTCTATGCATACAGAATTATTGCAATTATTCAACAAAAGCGGTAAGGAACTTTTGCTCATAATGCTAAAATATAATGAGCTTGAAATTGATACTTTGATTAAAGACTTGGACATTTTAGACAATAATATAAGACAAGATAAGCATTTTGAAAATGTAAAATATGAAATGACACGAATTTATAACTCTATAGACCAATATATGGCTAGGTTGAAACAAACTAAAATAGAAAAATTACAAAGAGACCTCAAAAAATATGCTAATGGGGTAGCTTACCCTAAACCTTCTGTGCCTCAAAATAGACGCACACCTAGCCATAATGGTCAACGCACACTCAATAATAATGAAGATTTTGGTTCTGATGGACACATGACGTCCTTACCACAACATGATTTTCCTAAGATTAGAAGGTCCGAAAGACTAAAGAATAAGTCAGTCAGTTCTTATGCTGACGCAGCGGGGTATATGGGAGCCAGACCAAAGAGCAAAGAATGGAGGACTTAAGTCCTATAGTGTCTGGTGTGGACAATCATGTATGTGATGATATTAATTGTGAAAATGATGATACGGATGCATGTTCAAACCGTTCAAACCATATTTGTTTTAATACATCTGGTGATTTTGCTGTATACAATTTTTCAGATTGTGAGACTGATGTGAATGTAGCTAATTTTTTATCAAAAGGTATTTCTTTTGTGCCAACAGCTAAATTTAATTTTACTGATTTTATTATTGATTTAAAGTTATTTTTACGTAAATTAAATTTTAGTTTAATATACCAAGATAATTTACAGAATAATGTTTCTAAGTTTCATATAAGTAGTACTTTCAACCCACCTTTGCACCCCAATTTAGTTTTGTTTGAGAAGGTTTGTCAACATGAATTACTTAATTATAAGAACATGGTTTCTCATATTGATGTTGAATCTAATTTATCTGAAATCGAACGTTCTGCGCTACATAACTTGAAAACACACAAAGTAAGAGTTATGAAACCGGACAAAGGGGGGGGGGTGCTGTTATAATGAATCAACATTCTTATAATGAAAAATTATGTAATATTTTAAATACAGAAACATATGTTAAGGTTTCTTTGAACGAGTTAAATCAGGCTTACAATAGGCTATATTCACAGTTAAATGACATTTTTTTAGAGAGGAGAATTACTATAGAGCAATATAATTATTTACGTGTCATCACACCAAGAATTCTGGTTTTCTTCGGAATACCAAAGATACACAAAAATAGCCTGGACCCTCCAATGAGACCTCTTATTGATGGACATCAGTCAATTACATCAGCTAGTGCACAATTTGTTGATTATGAACTTAAGAAAATCATCCAGAAATTTGCACATATTTGCAAAGACTCATGGTCCTTTTTAGAAAAAGTAAATGAAGTAGAATATTGCACTAGTGACATTTTGGTCACAGTTGACGTAAAAGATTTATACACAGTTATTCCCCAAGATATTGGTCTTGAATGGGTAAGTGAAATTTTACTTGAACAAAAAATTGACAATATATCAACTAATTTAATTATGGAACTACTTGAACTAGTTTTGAGCCATAATTTCTTTACCCATGATGGCCATTATTATCTCCAAAAAAGTGGTATTGCCATGGGCTCCCCTTGTGGGGGTGCTTATGCCAACATTGTGATGATTTTTTGGGAGAAGACATATGTTTTCTCTAGTATTTACAACAAGTTCATCAGATTTTATCAGAGGTTCCAAGATGACATTTGTATCTTTTGGAAAGGCAGTTTAGATTCTTTGAATGAATTCTTGGCATACATTAATAGTAATACTACATTTTTAAAATTCACTCATGAAGTAACAATTGATTTTTTGAATTATTTGGATGTCCATTTGGTCAAAAATGAGTTTGATAAATGTTATACGGCAACCATTTACAGGAAAAAAACTTACAGTAACTCTTTTCTGCATTACACAAGCTGTCACTCTTTTAAACAAAGGAAAGCAGTGGTAAAAGGTCAACTTGTAAGAGCAGCTCGCATGATAACTACATTCACGGAATTTCTAGTTGAATGTGACAATCTGCGATGTATGTTTTTGAGCAGGGGATACCCAAATGATTTACCTGATGTAGTGATTCGGGAAGTTGTTACTAAACGTCAAATTGGATTTTACAAATTCATATTGAACAAGCCCATGGTCATCCCAGCAGATTCACATGATGAGCATACTACTATTACTAGAACAACATTTCAACAAAACAACATATTCATGAAATCTTTTATTACCACATTCACTTACGATCACAGTCTGATAAAAGATATTTTGATTCGTAATTGGAGCATTGTTATGGAAGACAACTTGGGTCGCAATATGTTGCCCAACACAGTGAATGTGGTATACAAGAAAGGGAAATCTTTTAAAGAAACATTGAAATATGGTTGTTATGATTGTAAAAAGACCAATAGAGGTATGGTGAAATGTGGTGCCTGTAAATGGTGTCATAAAATTAACACAGGTTCTATTTTTAAAATTAGAGACATCACATATAGAATTAGACATACATACAATTGTAAAAGCAAAGCGATTGTGTATCTTGCCCAGTGCAACCAATGCACAGTATTTTATATAGGCAAAACCGAGAGGATGTTCACTTGTAGGTTGTATGAGCATGATTATGCCATCAAAAAAAGCATCAAACATAATGCTTTAGCCAAGCATATAAAAGAATTTTCTTCTCATTCTTTCGGTTTTGCCATTATAGATCATGTTACTATTAGTGATAGGTCTGCTTGGCCAGTATTATTAGAGTTGAAAGAATTAAGATGGCAAATATTGACACAATCTGATACATGGCCAGGTCTTAATGAGAGAACATCTATCACTCCAGTATTAAAACTTAAAGTGTTGCACAGGGGTAAAATACATGAACATATTAATATTTAGAATTATGCTTTACAAGTTGGCTATGTTTCATGCACAGTGTTGTGTGTAATTAGATTTTTTATCAATGCTTTTATAAAAATTTAAAAAAAAAATCAGATTTTTAATATATTTCACGTACATTTTTCAGAATATTTATTATTAGAATTTTGTTAAATTAATTTTTGTGCTCTTTTTAATGGATTTTGTAAAAATATCCAGTTAGTTTGGTAACCAACCAGTAGATGGCATATTACTGATAACCAATATGTGAAAAGGAAATGACATAATCAGATTGTTCATCAGCTGATAATTTTAAATTATATAAGGAAATGACATCACTGCTGCTGTTTGTCTGAAGAAGTTTGACATAGATCAAACGAAAAGCGCTTCACAGTTTATTTGATTTGAGCTTTTGTCTTTAATAAAATATTTTTTTGGCTTCTGCATCGTGGTTTGGTGGCTACTCCTGGATATTTTCTTCAGTTTGTTATCGTTCATTTTCCATTATTTCAGAAGAAACAAAACAGTAATTTCTTGATCAGCAGTCACTTAAGACAGCTGGGGGATTATTCCCTTCCTCCTGCATGTCAACACTGATTGTTAACTCATGGCGTATATCTTCACCAACTACAAACATCGCTGTAGTCCGTGTTTGCAAAGTTTACCTTAGGCTTCAGCTACAAGATGCTGTGGTGCACTTGTTCAGTGTCCAGTAGATTCTCCTCAGCCTGCAACTCATTACAGCTTTTTCTTGATGCTGTAGTTTTCCATTTTTTTCCCCACAACTAATTCATAGCTGGTGTGAAAAGAAAGACTTCCCCAGTCCCTGGAAGTCGGTGGCTGTTAACAACTGAAGTTTTTTTTTTATTTTTTAAATTTCTCCTGTGTCTCCGAGAGTCAAACAGGCAGTCAGACACTGCCTCCCAAAGCTGATGTCATCATCACACAAGTCCCTGTACCATGACTATGCATGGTGATGTCGGCCACAAATTTAAAGTTGTATTATTGTATATAAAAAAAATAAATAAATTTAAAAAATCAGGAATTAAAGGAGACACTCAAGACTTCATGGCACCCTATTATTTTGCCCTCAAAACTGGTACATACCGAGGAATTTGGTACGATTGAGAGGTATGCTGATGCAGTGTCCAGGGCAGCTGCTACTGGCTCTGTAATGAGAAGGTTTACATGTCTGTGCGCCCAAAACTTATGAGAATATGTGAAGTCTGAACTGTTGAATGTCTCTTTGGATAAGGAGATGCTATTTGGGTCTTCCTCTGCTGAGGTACTTAAAAAGATTTGACTGGCAAATAGGAAAATTAGCTTATTTAAGGATTTTTTGGTGCCAAAAAAAGAAGGAACTCGAAGACCAGTCTTGGATCTTTCATTTTCAGATCTGCACATACAGATTCAAAAGTTTAAAATACTATCTCTACAGACTGTCTTACCAGTCATTCCTCCTTACAGTTTCTTACTAACTCTGGACCTGTCATCACATCTCCACTTTCAAAGATTTCAGATGCTTTTTTAAGATTTTCTGTGTCTTGTTCACATTTTTAGTTTACAGCTACATGAGTATTTACAGCGTCTAGTCCCTGTAATTACCTATTACAGGCTTTAGGAAATGTATATTTTTCCATACTTAGATGACTGTCTTATCTTTATAGGGTCATCTTCAGCCTGTCTAGGATATCTTTTCTTGGTAAAAAAAATATATATATATATATATATATATATATATATATATATATATATATATATATTCCTCAGTCTATGTTTTTAGATAAGTCAAAAAAAACCTCTCATTCCATCCAAAAGAATAATCTTCCTAGGGTGTCTCATTGACACCTCCACTTTGATGGCATTTCTTCCTCAAGAAAATGGACTTTTACAAACAAAAGTTCCTAAAATTTTCCAGTCAAACTCTTTCTACAGCCAGGGAATTTCTCAGGATTCTAGGTTTCATGGCTACTACTATTCTTATGATCACTCTAGCTAGACTCCACATGAGAAAAAATATCAGTGGTTTCTCAAATCCTTGTGGACTCACCATCAATGTCCCCTATCATTTCAGATTTGACCTACATTTTGCCAAGAGGACGAGCCTCTGGTGGTTGAACCAGTTATCCCTAATTCCAGGTCTTCCCCTAACTCCTCCAACACGTACTCATTCTGTGACTACAAATGCTTCAGACTTTGGGAGTAGTATCCAAAGATGTGAAGGTCCAGGGTCTCTGAAACCAGACAGCAAGATGAAACATATAAACTCCAAAGTAATTATGCATTTATCAATGCATTCAAATCTTTAAATCACAGCTGGAATCCAAGCCCTCTTCTACTAATCACAGGCAAAACTACATCATGTGGTAAATAAACAAACAAGGGGAACCAGATCTTGCCCTCTTTATAGACTAGCAGTGATAGCCTGGGACCTGATGACTGAATAAAATCTTTCCCTTCAGGCTACTTACATGTCATCAGAGCAGAATGTAGTGGTGGCCAAGCTGATCAGGACCAGAACAGAGCCCCACAAATGGAAGATGCATCCCAGGGTTTTCTAGGAATTGATCCATCTGTGGGAAACTCCTCAAGTAAATGTGTTTGACTTCATTCACAACAGACAGCTAAAGAAGTTCTGTTTCAGTATTCCTTGCACAAGTGCTTAAAAGATGGATACCATTTCATTATCATGGATAGGAATGTTCCTGTATGCCTTTCCACCCTTTCCTCTAATAACAAAGGTTCTTCCAAAGATTCAGAGGGGAAACATCCAAGGATAATTGTGGTAATCCCCTTTTGGTCCAGACAACAATAATGTTCCCTTCTCTTAGAAAAAATGGTCACAGGCAATTATCACAAGCCTCTTCACAGGTCGGACTTACACAAGACAGGGGTTCTTTGATCCACTCCATCCTTCAACATCATCAACTTACTGCTTGGATGATAGAATTCTAATACCTTTTCGGCACCCTTTCTCTAAGGATTTGCAGCAAGTATTAAAGGAAGCTAAGAAAACTGCTACTAGAAAATTATATATGGGTAAATGGAAAAAAATTTCTATCTGGGGCCAAAGCAAAAACCAAGATCCTTTAAAAGCTCAGATTCTTTTGTTTTTCCATTACCTATGTGAGTTATTATCCTGTCTTCTTTTGTACTTTTCCATCAAGATTCACCTTTCAGCCAGTTCTGTTTGTTTCCTTATGGATGCCCCTTTCTTCTCTTTCACAAGTGAAGCAGTTTCTGAAAGGAGTCATATCTGTCCACTCAAAAAAGGGTGACTGTTGGGATCTTCATTTTGTTTTAGAGAAATTTGTACATTTTTTCCTACAAGTCAGTTCACAAGACTGATTTAAAGTTCTTAACAAGCAAAACAGTGTTATTTATTGCTGTGACTTCTGCAACAAGAGTATCTGAGTTACAAGCTGTTATTGTGATTCAGCCTTATCTCACCTTTTTAAGGACAGGATAACTTTTAAAACCAATCCTTCCTTCATGATTGAAGTGAATTCAGAGTTTACATTGAGCTAGGTAATTCATCTCCCTGTTTTCTTTCCAGAAGCAAAAAGCAAGGGAGAAAGAATTCTACATACTCTGGATGTCCACAGGCAACTTGTGTACTACATGATACAAAAAGAAACCTTCAGGAATTCTAATCTGTTGTGTATTTTTATGAAAGCAAGAAAAAGAACAACCAATGTCAAAGCAGCCAGTTTCAAAATGGTTGTCTGATGCAATTTGGTTTTGTTATTCTCATCATAGCAAGTTAATTCCAAGTAAAATTAAAGTCTATTCTACCAGTGCTATGGCTGCATCTGTGGATTTTTGGAAAGTGGTAGACCCTAGAAATATTCTGTATGCAGTAACATGATCTTTTCACATATTTACCAAGCATTACAAATTTGATTCTTTCTCTAGGACCAGACCTGGTTTTGCTTGGACCATTCTTCAAGGTCTCCTAGATTCCAGTACTCCTGCCTCTTCCCTTACTTTTTAAGCTTTAATATTTGTCCCATATAGCTTAGATAACTGCAAAAATGATCTAATGAAGAACATAGTTCATCTGTTTAAGTAAACTTACCAGTAGATGTCCGAATACATCACTGTTGCAGTAAAGACACCTTCTCTTCTTCCCCCTTATGAGTATTGTTAAGCCATGGTGCGGTCCCCTTAAGACAAGAAAGCTGAAGTTTTGGCTCCCTTACTTTTGTTTTACACAGAATTGCTGTCAAGCTCTAATGGTCATATGAGCATGTAGAAGGTGACCTAAAGTTTTAGAAGCTAGTTGGGCATCCATTCCTTGGCAGGATATGTCCCATATAGCTTAGGCTACTGCAAATGTGATCTATTTGAACATCTACTGTTATGGCAAGTTTACTTTCATAACTGTACTTGCTTTCCCTGGGATTATATTTTCAATTTATTTCTTTGCCCTTTGGTGTGTCTACTTCCCCAAGAGTCTTCAGCAAGTGTCTTGCTCCAGTCATAACTGGTAGAATAACAGATGTGTTGTACCTTTAAGAAGCATTTCCAAGACATGAACATGTAGTATAAATAGCAGGCAAGTGCTATTTTCAATGCCATTTTGTGAGTACATCCAGAGTGTGAACATCTATTTATGCATGAGCCAACTAGTTTGTATATATGTTTGTGTTTGTATATAATTAAGCTGCTTGAACTTCATCCTGACTAGACGAGCAACATGGTATTGGGATTCCAGAGACTGCTTTTCAGAGCCACGAGGTGCAGAGTTAACAGTGAAGGCAAAATGAGTGAACCAAATGCAAGAAAAAAAAAGGGCTAGAAACAAACTATAGGTAATGAAAACTTTCACAAACTATTTATTTTATAAAAAAGATAAAACAGAGCATTACAAGGGAAAAAATTCATTACTAAGCAAACGAATAGCACAAAAACATTTATTAAGCAAACAAAAAGCATAAAAAAGTTTATTAATTAAGCAAAATGTTTGAAATTAAGAAATTTGATAAAACGGACATCAGAAAACCACATAAAGGGTTCAGAATTGCCTGAAAACTGCAAAATGAGTATGTTTAAAATAAAACAAGCATGTTTACAGTTAAAACAAGCACAAAAGACTATAATGGTCATGAAGAGAGATTGAGCAAAATGAATATAAAAGGGCAAAACGGGCACATTAAGTATAAGCAAAGAAAGGTGACTGCATGTTATTTGGTGAATTACTGTTTTTTTGGCATAAACTACTATTTAGTATTGATTGGAGCTCTGAATAGTGTAACTAGAGTTATTCAAAGTATCTCAAAGTGTATAAAAGTACTTTCAGTGTGTGTTTATTACTGTGCATTTATTCTGAATTGTTTGCTGTGTGCAAAGTGCCACTGTTTCATAAAGTGCAGTCAAATACAGCCATTTCGAAAAGCTTCTTGTGTTAGGTGTGTCTGTTCACAGAGTGTCACCATTACAGAGTGTTTCTTGCACTATACAGAGTTGTTTAGCAAAGTATAGCCATTTGGGGAAATTTCAGTGTGCTGTGTACTGTTTATTTGCAAAGTGCAATTACTTCAAAATGTTTCTTACTCTTAGCTTATTCTGCCCGGTTTACTCGCACAGTGCAGTTATTTGAAATGTTTCTTACACTGATAAGAGGTGATTTCAAGAGTATTACAATGCCCGGGAAACGTATTTCACACAGTTAAGTTATACAGAGGCTTGTTGTACTATTGGGCGTATTTACAAGTGCTGGCATAAATTTCAGGCATATGCACATGGGATCTATATTATAACATCGAAGTCTTACAACTTCGAATGTTATAATATCAAACCCAGTAGAGCGAAACACCACAAAACCGAACAGTCAGAATAGCGAATGTTTTCCCAGGGAAAAAATTTGCTGTTCCGACAAACATATACAACATAAGCACACCAAAATAAATAATCCACACACACACACTTCACAAAACCCTACACAAAACCATACATACACCACTAGCTATCCACTTACCTTAACCCAACCCTAACCCTAAGGTCCGTCACTATCGCACACTCACCTTACCCGCTCCCTAACCCTAAGTCACTTACCCCACCCTAACCCTCATGTCCACACAATCACACACTTACCTGACCCGCACCCTAACCCTAACTCACCTAACCCACACCCAATCACACACTCACCTTCGTTCACACACTTACCTTAACCCGGTCCATAACCTTCGCTCCACAGTCGAGGAAATAGCGAAGCTGCAGAAACAGCCCACCGAATACTTTCCTAGGAAAGTATTCAGTGTTCTGCAGCTTCACTATTTCCAGCATTTGCTCTACTGGGTTCAATATTATAACATTCAAAGTTGTAAGACTTTGATGTTATAATACAGACCCATGCACATGTGGGTGTGTGTTCATGCATACTGGCAAAAGTCTTCACTGAGCCATATTAATATGGCATATGGCTTTCGCAAACTGCTACCATTTGTATTTGATCATAATATTGCAGAGAATATTTGAGCAAGAGTACAATATATTCATACAATCAGTTTATTCTGATAAAAATGCGTGCACCAGGGCATTCATTTTGCTAAATCTTGCAGGTCAGAGGCCATAGAAAGAGAGCGTTCATTTGTATGTGCACTAGCAGTATATTAAGGTGAAGCGGAAAATCATCATATTGTTGTGCAGGCTGAATCAAGGGAAGACTCCAAGTGTTTAAAGTGCAAATTTAGAGAGATGTTCAAACCTGTGCAAACCCCAGACCAGTGTTATATTAGAGAGGCATTTGTTTTACCTGAGACATCAAAAGCAAGGAGAAACTTTTGCAGCTTATTTTACTGACCTGAGAAATAAAGCTAAAATGTGTAAGCTTGGTGACTTAAAAGATGAGTTAATAAAGGACAGGCTCATGTGTGATATTAATAATGCTGCTGTGAGAAAGATTTTGCTTTGTGACGGTGATTTGATGCTGAGAAAAGCTATTGATATTTGTCAAATTTATGAAGTTACAGAAAGGCACACAAATATGCTTGCAAGTGATATGAGCATGGTTTCAGCAGGCTCCAGAGCAAATGTAGACAGCATGCAACATGTGGCAAGCAGAAACAGGCCTAAGCATGTGGCAGCTGCTGCCCCTGCAAGTTTTCCTAGGTCCCATAACCTTCCAGCAAGTTCTAAGACCAGTTCAGTTAAAGGAGCATGCTCAGTGCTCAAGGTTGAATCACCAAAACCAAAATTAAGCTTTATTGTTAACTGTCACAATTGTGGTGCCAATCATGTGTCTAAAAGAGAGAAGTACTTAGCATTTGGTCAGCATTGCCATAAAAGTAAGAAATGGCACCATTTTCAAAAATTTTGCAATTCAAGTAAGCCTCACACTCTTATAAAGAAGGGTCATTCGAAAAAGCAGATTGATCAAGTTGAACTGCAACAGTCTGCTTTCTATATAGATGGTGTATTAGTAATTGGTGAAAAGATTAAGGCAGTAGATTTATTGGCAAAGAATGAAGTATTTTGTACTGTCCAGATCAATGGTAAACCCACTGAGCTCAAAGTAGACACTGGTTCAAAGTGTAATGTTATGTCTGCAGATACTTTTGCTAAGATGAGAGCTGGTGAATAACTAAATGTGACCAGTTGTGCAAAATGTGTTGCTTACGGAGGTGAAGAAATTCAAACTGAAGGCTCAGTATTGCTTTCATGTTATGTGGCCAAGAACTGTTATAGCTTATTATTCTATGTAGTTTGAAGACATGTGCCATCATTATTGGGTCTCAGAGAGAGTTTGAGAATGAATCTGCTTTCCTTTACCAAAGAAGTTAATCAAATAAGCACATGTCCCAGTTCCAGCTTCACTAACACTATTTTTTCAGAGTATGCTGATGCTTTCGATGACAAGTTGGGCAAACTTCCAGTTGTGTATTCTATGAAGTTAGGTCCAGAGATCAGTCCAGTAGTCAGACCAGCAGGCAAAGTTCTGATAGCTATGCAGCATAAAGTCAAAGTTCAGTTGGACAAAATGGTGCAGCAAGGTGTAATTTGTCCAGTTACATGACCCTACTGAATGGGTGTCGTCCATGGTAACAGCTTACAAAAAAGGCTCAGACAAAATCAGAATATGCATTGATCCAAGAGATTTGAAAGAAGCATTAAAAAGACCGCATCATCCCATGCGTACAGTCGACAAAGCCACAGCTGTAATACTGAATGCCACTTTTTTTTTCTGTTTTAGATGCAAAAAGTTAATTTTGGCAAGTGATGCTTGATTGCAAATCTTCATTACTGACTAAATTTAGTACCTCATTTGGAAGATACATATTTATTAGGATGCCATTGGGAATCAATTCTGTAAGTGAAATTTGGTCTTGGCGCAGTTATTCTTAGAGAGGGTAGACCAGTAGCAAATGCATTTAAAACACTTACCCAAACTGAAATGCAATATGCTCAGATTGAGAAAGAACTTTGGGCAATACTGTTTGCATGTTCCAAGTTTCATGATTATATCTATGGTTGAGATATTCACATTGAAATGGACCATCAACCTTTGTTTACTATTTTAAAGAAGTCTATGCATTCAGTTTCAGTGAGATTGCAAAGAATGATGGTTAAATTGCAAAAGTACAACTTCAAAATGGTCTATACAAAAGGCAGACATCTTTATCTGGCTGATACCTTATCGAGATACAATGGAACAGCTTGATACAGAAAATTTTGACTTTGATGTCATGTAAGTGTGTAATTTTTCTACCACAAGACTTGATAAACTAAGAGATCATACAAAGACTGATCCAGTTTTGCAAAAGCTCAACTACTACATTAATGTTGGGTGGCCATTAAAGCAATCTAGTGCACCACCTGAAGTGCAACCCTATTTTTTTTTACAGAGATGAGATGCTGATGGAAGATGGCATTATTTTCAAAGTTCCTAAAATTGTTGTTCCTGCTTCCTTACAACAAGAATACATCCAGATTTTGCATTGTGGTCACCCATGTTCCAAAGCTGCCAAAAGAAGGATGAGAGGACTAGTATTTTGGACTTCTGTAGCAAAATACATTGATAGAGTACTTTCATCTTGTTCAGTATGTAATAGTACTAAACCACATTTGCAAAAAGAACCACTTCATCTAAGTCAAGTTCCTAAACTACCTTGGTCAACAGTAGCCACTGACATGTTTGAGTGAAACAATCAACATTCAGGGGCGGCCCGTGCTATTGGACTGCCGGACTGCAGCCCCCTCAGCAAAAAGTAAAAAGAAATTAAAAAAAAAAAAGAAAAAAAAGTTTTAAATTTTCACGGACTTCGTGCATGCGCAGTAGTCCAGACTACTGTGAGTCTACTGCACATGCTCCAGGCAGTCCGGCCGTCCTGGTAGGGAAACACGAGCAGAGTATGTGCACTTTTAAAGTGCACAGACTTGCTGGGAAAATGCATCGGGGCCGGACTGCAACACCAGCAGTCAGGAGTCTCTCGTCGGGAAGGGGTTTCATCAGATCTCGCGGGTCTTTGTATTATTGCGAGGGCATGTGGATGTACGTTATGGAGAATGGACAGGTAAGTGTGTTAATTATGGTGCTTTTAACGTTTTGATTGGGACTTAGTGTTTGAAGTTGATAGGGACTCGTATGTGTGGGGCTTAGTGTTTGAAGTTGATAGGGACTCGTGTGTGTGGGATTTAGTGTTTGAAGTTGATAGGGACTCGTGTGTGTGGGACTTAGTGTTTGAAGTTGATAGGGACTCGTGTGTGTGGGACTTAGTGTTTGAAGTTGATAGGGACTCGTGTGTGTGTGGGACTTAGTGTTTGAAGTTGATAGGGACTCATATGTGTGTGTGTGTGTGTGTGTAAATTCCCCAGGTGCTCATGGTGGTGTGGTAGGGAATACCTCAGGCTTGAACCCTGTACCCTGTATGCAGGTGTTAAAGACTTGAGTTCCCTACCCACCACCATTTGTAAAAAAATTGCAGAGTTTTGCCTCATATTTGATCTGATCTGTTCCTCATAATATCTGTGGTTTGTAAATGTTGCACTGCTTGATATTTGATGGTGCACTGGTAGCATTGTTGCCTCACAGCTGCAGGTTCTTAGGTTTGATTCTTGGCTGGGGTTCCTTCTTTGTGGGGTCTGTATCTTCTCCCTGTGTTTGTGTGGGTTTGCTTTTGTGTCCTCCCATGTTACAAAGACATGTCTGCATTATTTCTTCCTGGTCCTCTGCTGAAAATTGTTTTTTTGTTCCAAGTCAGACTGTCCTGATTAACAAATGTTAAATAAAATTGACAGGCATTTGAATTTCAGACTTCAGGTTTCTGAATGTTTAATTTCTTACATATTTGATGGTGCAGTGGCAGTATTGTTGCCTAATAGCTACAGGATTTGTGGTTTGATTCTTGGCTGTGGTGCCTTCTTTGTGGAGTCTGCATCTTATCTCTGTGCTTGTGTGGATTTGCTCTGATATCCTGCCATTTTACAAAGACGTGTCTACAGTATTTCTCCCTGAGCCTCTGCTGAAAATTGTTTTTGTTCCATCAGAAGTAAAATTGACAGGCATTTGAATTTCAGACTTCATAGTCTTCAGAAAATATGTAGTAAAACAACTTTTTATTCTAGCAATAAATATATAGTAACACAACCTTTTATTATAACAATTTTTTAAGTTTATAAGATGACTATTTGAATTTTTTCCTTATTTTTGGGACTGTAATACCCTGTTAGTGGCTTTGTCCAGGTTTTTTGTGCTAAGGTTGACAGCTATGGCAAGAACTGAATTCACTGAATATGTTTGAGGGCTGTATTCCCTCATTACTGGGTTTGTCCAGGTGTTTTGTGCTAAGAGGTTGACAGCTATGGTGAGAACTGAATTCATTAAATGATAGCCATTTAAGTTTCAGTCTTCCTCTCGTTCACAAAACAGCTGATTTGGCGTAGTGGTATGTTGCTCTTGACTGTTTTGCACAGGGACCTTGTCTGTAAAATGTACGGTGGTGACACAGCATTTTTCTTTCACAAAGCAGGTGATTTGGCATAGTGGTATGTTGTTCTGACTCTTTTTTGCACAGGGACTTTGGCAGTAAAATGTATGGTGGTACCGTGGTAACACAGCATTTTATTCTAGCAGCTTTCCAAGATTATACAAGCAATGTTTAATGTGTCCCTGGTTTTTGCCCTTTTGACCCACCCCAATAAATTTGGCTTTTTCCAGACTTCTTGTGCTGCGAAGTTAAGATGCAGTTGAGTATTGAGTAGATTTTACAAGGAGCTGAGAGCTGCAAGGGAAGAGAAGTTTTGTGCTAATAGCACAACAGGCTGTGTGCTTGCTTTTGATGCAGAAGGTTGTTGGTTCTACTCCCGTAAGGGGTGAATGCTGCCGTACTGAAAGTTAAGATGCTAATTATGAGCCTGTTATCAGTTTGCCATCCATTTCCTATTGCAATATTACTAGCTTATTTTTAATGTAATTTAGGCAATTTATTCCACAGGGGCATCAGACACTTTATTGTTCGATGAAACCATGAAATATAAAGGTGATTGCTACCACCAACCTCTTCATTACAGATTTATTTAACGTGGAATTATTTAGATGACTTTTTTACTACTTCAGAGATTTTGCATATTTACTGATAATGGTGGACTGTAGAATTGTGCATATTTACTGCTAATAGTGGACTGTAGAAGCTTGAGTAGACATTTATGATGGAAATGTTCTGAATTGGACAGTTTTGTTTCATTGTTTACTGGAAAAATGTTCAAAGCAATAGGAAGGTGTATCAAAGAGCACATGTATGTTTCATATGCAAGGGGCCTATGATTTGAAAACAGCCCAGAATTAATTTTTATCTGCCACGAGTAAAATGTATTTTCTTTGAATGTGGATTTTAATGTTTCAGTGAATGTGAGTTTCAAGGGCAGAGAAAGTTTAATGCCAAGTTTGTTTAGCAGATGTCTTAGTGTTTGTGCTGTAAAATGCAAAAATAAAACTTTCAAATGAAGTTCAAATCATCATAGAAGTAAATCAGTATGCACATTAGTGTTTATGGTAAATGGAGTGAAATAGCAAAGTAATGGATCATTGGAATGGCTGCAGGGAGGCTCCATTCGACCAGGGTTTTGTGAGGGGGAAGGGTGGCAAACTTAGACAGCCCCAGCTGAACCATACCTCCCAACTGTCCAGATTTTCAAATAATGAATAGATTTGATTTTTTGCTTCTTATTTTTGATTTGTTCCTCATAAATTGTGGTTTTCTGGCAAATCATTTAGGAATTAAGTCACTAAATAATGACACACCTAGTTTCAGACTTCATAACCTTCAGAAAAATGCATGCTAAAGTAAGACCTGTTCTATCAACTGTCCCAGTTTATAGAAGAGCATTTTTTAGTACTGTTTATATGTTCCCCCCAATATATTTGGCCTTGTCCAGATTTATGTCCCAGTTTATACAAGAGCAATTTTTAGTACTGTTTATATGTTCCCCCAATATATCTGGCCTTGTCCAGATTTATTGCATTAACAGGTTGAGAGGTACATGCAAATAAATTGCTTTATAGAATTAGGCATAGCCAAACCTCTGAACTGTCCCTGATTTTGACTCAAAATGTTGCTCTTCCCCTAATGATCCCTCCGCAAAATAGCAATTTTGGAAGAAAACATGGAGGGTTTATAATTAAGAAATAACTGTAATAATCAGATTACTTTTATTTCAGAAATGCATGTAGATAATTTTATTTTGTCAGCTGCTCAAGTTAGCAGTACTAATATTAAAGTGTCCCTTTTTGACATGTTCCCAGCTGTATTGTGTTGCTATTTTATATTTTTACATCACATTTTTTGGTCCATTTTTCATAAAATTGTGTTTTTTTTGGCAAATTAGTGACAAATAATTAACGACTGAAGTTAGAAAATAATGACAGACATTTGAGTTTCAGATTTCATACCATTCAGAAAATTCATACTAATGCAAGACCTCTATTAGCTTTCTAAGGTTATAAGAGCGATATTTTAAAAATTGTCCTTATTTTTGGGCCTTTGTCCCATTTCTTTGTATGGCTTTGTCCAGATTTCTTGCTCTGAGGTTGAGAGGTATGACAAATGTGTCAAGGCCATCACAAGTCAGCCAGAGACATTTCAAACTGTGACATACTTGTTACACCCCACTCCCCCATGTAGTGACTCTGGATGTGTCGAAGCAAGGCAAGGAGTAGTTATGCAGTGTAAATGTGCAGAGAATCCCACCCATCCAAGGTAGACACAAGTACTAGATTGGCTTTTCATATGTCCTTGATTTTTGCAGAATGGTCTGGTTTCTGTCATTTTTTTTGTACTGTTGATTTATGCTTATTACTCAAAGTGCCTGTTGCTCTGTGTTTAAGTAGCAATACTTTAATGACCATCAGGTAAGCTTGGCTGAGATTGCAAGATGCAAGTAAGCTTTAATAAGCATACTGTTAAAGAATTGCCAACATTGAAAGCCTTTCTGTTGCCATGTAGAGAATACTTAACTAGATAATGTATAAGCCTTGGGTATTGACATGCATATGCCAATATTTGTAATAAAGGACAGAATTACATTATTTTAAGAGTCTCATTACAGTTGGAGACTTACAGTCATCTCTGCAGGCTTTAACCATAAACCGAATGCCAATCGTGTGGTCTATAACCTGTACAGTAATCCTTTTAAGCAATGTATCTTGAGCTTATTTCTTGTTTGCTTTTAATTTTTTACTTTGATCATGTTTTTCCCCATGAAACAAGTAGATGTCAGGCAGCAGGTCTTTTTTTGGATAAGGAACATTTTTACAAGTGGGGGCATCGGAGATTTCTACTTTCAGCATGTTACTTGTTACTTTAATAAAGCTGAATATAAATTATATTTAGAACTGCAGTGCAAGAAGTGGTTTGAGTTGAGTACTGCTTGTTTTTTTTACACTTGATTTTGACTGGCATTCCATTAATGTATTAAAAAAAAAGTAATTTATTTTTTCATGCTTCACAACCTTTTTTGTTTCCATCTAGATATTAAGCTGTCATGCAGCCAATGCATTGAAATATGTTTATTCTTCTACACTTCCTTTTGTCTTGATTGGACTCTCATGACAACTGTTTGGCACCCAGTGCAGTATACTTAGTTTTTGTGGTTTGCTACTACAGGTGTTTGTGTGTGGTAGAGAATACCTCAGGCTTGAACCCTGTACTTTGTATGCAGGTGTTAAAGACCTTAATTCCCTACCCACCACCATTTGTGAAAAAAAAACTGGTGGACTGCGGAAGTCTGAGTAGACTATTATGATAAATGTTCTGAACTGGGCAGTTTTGCCATTTTGGGTGCATGCATTTTGTTTCATTGCTTACTGGAAAAATGTTCAAAACAAATTTAAAATGCCCTCTAACAACTGTAATATATTGTACAAGGAATATAATTTAGTACAATGAGGAAGGTGTATCAAAGAGCACATGTATGTTTCATATGCAAGGGGCCTATGATTTGAAAACAGCCCAAAATTAATCTTTATCTGCCACTGGCAAAATGTATTTTCTTTGAATGTGGGTTTCAATGCTGTTTCAATGAATGTGAGTTTCAAGGGCAGAGAAGTTTTAATGCTAAGTTTTCAATGTGAGACTGCATTGCTTTGTTTAGTAGATGACTTAGTGTTTGTGCTGTAAAATACAAAATAAAACTTTCAAATGAAGTCCAACTCATCATACAAGTAAAGCAGTATGCACATTAGTGTTTATGGTAAATGGAGTGAAATAGCCAAGTAATGGTTCATTGGAATGGCTGCAGAGGCTCCATTCAACCGTGATTTTGTCAGGGGGGAAGGGCAGCAAACTCAGACAGGCCCAGCTGAACTATACCTCCCAACTGTCCAGATTTTCAAAGAATGAATAGATTTTTGCTTCTTATTTTTGGTTTGTTCTTCATAAAATTTGTAGTTTTCTGGCAAATCATTTAGAAATTAAGTCACTAAATAGAGTTTCATACTTCATAACCTTCAGAAAAATGCATGCTAAAGTAAGAACTGTTATTCTATCAACTGTCTCAATTTATACAAGAGCATTAGCACTGTTTATATGTTCCCCCAGTATATTTGGCCTTGTTCAGATTTACTGCATTAACAGGTTGAGAGGTACATGCAAATAAATTGCTTTATAGAATTAGGCATAGCCAACCTCTCAACTGTCTCCGATTTTGGCTTAAAATGTTGCTCTTCCCCCTAATAATCCCTCCACAAAATAGCAATTTTGGAAGAAAACATGGAGGGTTTACAATTAAGAAATAACTAATAAAGTTATAGATTACTTGAAATGCATGTAGATTCTTTTATTTTGTCAGCTGCTCAAGTTAGCAGTACTAATATTAAAGTGTCCCTTCTTTGACAGGTTCCCAGCTGTATTGTGTGGCTATTTTATATTTTTGCATCACATTTAGTCCATTTTTCATAAAATTGTGTTTTTTGGCAAATTAGTGACAAATCACTAAAGACTGAAGCTAGAAAATAATGACAGACATTTGAGTTTCAGATTTTATACCCTTCAGAAAAGTCATACTAATGCAAGACCTATTCTATTATCTTTCTAAGTTTATTAGAGCAATATTTAAAAATTGTCCTTATTTGTGGGCATTTGTCCCACTTCTGTGCATGGCTTTGTCCAGATTTCTTGCTCTGAGGTTGAGAGGTATGACACATGTGTCAGGGCCATCACAGTCAGCCAGAGACATTTCAAATTGTGACATACTTGTTGCACCCCACTCCACCATGTACTGACTCTGGATTTTTCCAAGCAAGGCAAGGAGTAGCTATGCAGTGTAAATGTGCAGTGCCCCCCCCCCCCCATCCAAGGTAGACACAAGTACTACAGTGGCTTTTCATCTGTCCTTGATTTTGCAGAAAGGTCTGGTTTCTGTCATATTTTTGTACTGTTGATTTATGCTTATTACTCAAAGTGCCTGTTGCTCTGTGTTTAAGTAGCAATGCTTTAATGACCATAATGTAAGCTTGTCTGAGATCGTAAGATGCAAGTAAGCTTTAATAAGCATACTGTTAAAGAATTGCCAACATTGAAAGCCTTTCTGTTGTTGCCATGCAGAGAATACTTGACTAGATAATGTATAAGCCTTGGGTATTAAAGGACAGGATTCCATTATTTTAAAAAGCTCATTACACTTGTTGGAGACTTCCAGTCATCTCTACAGACTTTACCCATAAACTAAACAGAATACCAATCATGTGTTGTCCATAACCTGTACAGTAATCCTTTAAGCAATGTATCTTGAGCTTGTTTCTTGTTTGCTTTTCATTTTTCACTTACATGTTTTCCCCATGAAACAAGTAGATAGTTGTCAGGCAGCAGGTCTTTTTTGGATAAGAAACATTTTTACAAGTGGGGGCATCACAGAGATTTCTACTTTCAGCATGTTACTTGGCACTTTAATAAAGCTGAATATAAATTATAATTAGAACTGCATTGCAAGGAGAAGTGGTTTGAGTTGAGTGCTTCTGGTTTTGCTTGTACTTGATTTTGACTGACATTCCAGTAATGTATTTAAAAAGTAATTTATTTTTTCATGCCTCACAACCTTTTGTTTCCATCTAGATATTAAATAAGCTGTCATGCAGCCAATGCATTGAAATATTTTTATTCTTCTACACTTATTTTTGTCTTGATTGGACTCTCATAATGATGGTTTGCCACCCAGGGCAGCGTATTTAAAGTTAGTTTTTGTGGTTTTGAGCATAGCTCCTCCCCTTTCTGGTTGACCACACCCCTTCCCCTTGTCCCCACCCATTCAGCTGTCTCCTGCAGCCCCCCTTTGATTTGAAGTCACCAGCCGCCACTGTCAACATTACTTAGTACTTGATAGACTCTTATTTGAATTGGTTTGAGATCGATCTACTACCAAAGATCGCCATCTTTCCTCCTTGTCTCTTTGAACCAGCAGCCAGTTCTTTTATTAAAAAAATTAATCTGGAAGACTGTCCTGCTGGTAGCAGTGACTTCTTCTAGATGGGTATGTGAAGTACTGGATCTTTTATCCATTCAGCCTTTTGTGATCTTTCACAATGACAAGGTGAGTCTCAGAACCAGCTATTCCTTTATGCCTAAAGTTGTCTGAGAATTTACACTAAGTCAAACAATTCCCTATTTATCCAGACCCCCAAAACAAGGGAAAAAGGATTCTTCAATTTAAGCAAATCACTACCTCTATCATAAAACATATACTATGGAGGGGGGAAGATAGAAGGTCTAATAAGACAACAACCATAATAAACAAAAATACAGAAAAATATGGTTAAAATGAATAAAGAACTACTTTATTAAAACAGACCATTTCAGTAAAGTAATACTCTGTTCATTTGACCATATTTTTGTTTTTGTACTGTGGAAAAAAGAAGAAAATGAAAATACTTAAGAAACAAAAAATGCAAACCCAGATTCAGTGCCTTTTCAGGGGGAGCTGTGTAGATCATTGTGTGTATTGTACCTAGTCAGCCACTGTAACTAGACAGCGTGTGCATGTAAGTTACTGAACACGTGCAAGATCAGTGCCATTTTGTATAGTCAGAGTGAGTGCAGGCATGACTGGAGATGCACATACGAGTGTGTTTTAAGTAACAAGTCAATAGGTTAGCTTATGAAATTCAAAGTATATGTTCCAGTTACAGCTCCTGATGTGTTTATGTATAATAAACAACTTGAACGAATACCCAGCCTCACTGTCTCATTTGATAATCCGCGGTGGTGGTGCTGTGGTAGCGTTGTCGCCTCACAGTAAGACGCTGACCGGTTCCACTCTCAGCTAGAGCATCTTCTGCATGGAGACATGTGTGAATGGGCGTACCTTCGTTGAAGGTTGTGCATCAGGGCTGGCAACTCGGCACGTAAAAATCAACTACCAATCATTAGCAGACTGGAGTTCCGCTGTGGCGACCCCTAACCGGGAAAAGCCGAAAGACACAACAACAACTATCTTATTTGATCACAAGACATGCAACATGGTGTCAGAATGGGATGCGAAGTTGAAGCAATTTACCAACCATGAGGCACTCAGAAGTGAAGAAATATACAGGAGTCAACTCACAAACAGGTCAGAGGTTATTCAGAGGTACTTAAACTCATTTAAATGATTTTTCAGTTAGAGAATAAGAGGCAAAGGATTCAAAATGTTTAGAATAATTACCAAGATAAATCAAATGTCGGAAATAGTGACATACTGATAAAAGTATTCAAAATAATTACAGAAGTGTTCAAAATAATTTCCAAAGTGTTTAAAATGTATGGAAAGGCTAAAACAACTAAATTTTTTTCTCAGCGTACTACTTTTTCGCATTAACTAAAACTTTTTGAAGTATCTGAAGTTTCTGGAATGTTGGCAGTGTTTGCAGTGTTGAAATAAAGCCTTTTCAGAGAGATTGTTGTGCAGTTGAGCATAATTACAAGTACCTGGTCTATGCTTATATTTAAATGAATTTTGTTGTTTTAGCAGAGGGATTTCTTGGACCTGGACTACTGGTGTTTGATAATAATATCGGCAAGTATTTGAACAAGAATATGATATTTTCATACAGGCTGCATTTTCTGATAAAGATGCATGTACAAAAGCATTCATACTTCTTAATTTAGCTGGCTCAAAAGCCATTGAGAGGGAACGTTCATATGTGTATGCACCTGCCATTTATGCAGAGGAGAGTGATACAGACTTAAACGCAGGAAGAATTGGTTGCTTAAAACATAAATTTAGAGAAATGTGTAACCCTCAAATGAATATTACAATGAAAAGGCATATATTTTACATAAATCAAAAGCGTGGTGAAACTATAGCAGCATATATTACTGACTTAAGAAATAAAGAAA
This sequence comes from Protopterus annectens, assembly GCF_019279795.1. Taxonomy (NCBI): domain Eukaryota; kingdom Metazoa; phylum Chordata; order Ceratodontiformes; family Protopteridae; genus Protopterus; species Protopterus annectens. Next base: position 169,722,481 of record NC_056726.1, read on the forward strand.
AAACATGCAGATTTGGTGATGTGAAAGATGAGTTGATAAAAGACAGGCTTGTGTGATGTTAATAATGATGCAGTGAGAAAGATTTTGCTTCAAGACAGTGATTTAACTTTGAGCAAAGTCACTGAGATTTGTCAAATAGATGAGCTTACAGAAAAAAAAAACAAATATGCTTACGAATGAGAAAAGCATGCATGCAGTATATGCCAGTGCAAATATTTATAGTGTACAACATAAAGCTAAGATGAAAAAGAAATGTAAATCAAAGGGTGTGCCAAACAACCTCATTGTTTACTGTCATAATTGTGGAGGCAGTCATTAACCTAAATGAGAAATGCTTAGCTTTTGGTCAGAAGTGTCACAAATATAAGAAGAGGAATCATTTTAAAAGGCTTTGCAAGTCTAAAGTGGCACATACTTTTATTGAAAGTGAGCATCTGTAGAAACAAGTAGATCAGCTAGAGAGCTGTGAGCAAACATTCTATGTTGATGGTGTCTCTGTGATTGATGAAACAGTTAACACAGGAGATTATCAGTTGGCAGCAAAGAGTGAAATATTTTGTACTATGCAAATTGATGGGAAACCTGTAAATCTTAAAGTAGACACTGGCTCTAAGTGCAATGTTATATCAGTACAAATGTTTGCGATAGTAAAAGTGGTGAGAAACTTGATTCAGCAAAGTGTGAAAACTAGTTGCTTATGGTGGTGAAGAGATTCAGACTGATGGCACAGTAGTTCTCACATGCCATTCTGCTGGGAATAGCTATGACTTACAGTTTTACGTAGTCAAAAGATGTGCAGTCACTGTTAGGCCTCAAAGACAGTTTGAGAATGGGACTGATTTCATTTAATAAAGAGGTCCACGATATAAGTCTGAACAAGAACGATAGTTTTACACAGAATATTTTTAGTGAATATGCTGATATTTTCAAAGACGAGCTTGGCAAACTTCCAGTCACATATTCCATGAAGTCAAACCATGAAGTAAGCCCAGTTGTCAGACCAGTTAGGAAGATTCTGGTAGCAATGCAGAGAAAAGTAAAAGTAGAACTTGACAAAACAGTGAATTTTGGTGTCCTTACTTCAGTAAAAGAACCAACTGAATGGGTATCCTCCATGGTCGTAGTTCATAAGAAACGCTCAGATGATATTCGAATATGTATTGATCTGAGAGACTTAAACAAGTCACTTAAACTTCCTCATCATCTGATGCATACATTAGATGTTGCTGTTCCCATGCCAAATGCCACTGTTTTTTTAGTCTTAGATGCAAAAGGTTCCTTTTGGCAAATTACGTTGGATCACAAATCTTCATTGTTAATCACTTTCAGTACACCATTTGGTAGATACAAATTTTTGAGTATGCTATTTGGGATAAATTCTGCCAGTGAATTATTTCAACTTGCAATAGAGCAAATTTTTCTGGTTATCCAGTTATCCATGTGCTACTATAATAGATGACATTATTGCAGGGGGCAATGATGAAGATGTACATGGTAGAAACCTCAAGAAATTTCTAGACTGTGCACTTGAATTAAATTTTAGACTGAATCCTCAGAAGTTACTTATGTGGGTCATTTGTTTATCATTTCTGGCTTACAACCAGATCCATCTAAGCAAGCAGCAATTCTTGAGATGCCCTTTCCAGAAAATGTAGCATCTTTACAACATTTTATTGATATGGTTAACTATTAGTAAAGTTCATCCCAGACCTGAGTGAGCTTTCAGCACTGTTTTATGAGTTGACACTCAAAAATGTAAAATGGTCCTGGCTGAACAACACCAAAAAGCATTTGATATTCTGAAACAGAAAATTGTCAGTCCACCCACATTGAGATATTATGATGCTCACAAACCTGTAACCTTTTTGTGTGGTACTTCAAAGTATGGTCTTGGAGCAGCATGTCTTCAAGAAGGCATACCACTAGCCTATGCATCCAGAACTTTGACTGAAACTGAAATGCAGTATGCACAAATTGAAAAAGAGCTTTTGGCAGTAGTGTTCACATATTCGAAGTTCAGTGATTATATTTATGGCAACCCTATTCAAATTGAGACTGATGATCAACCTCTGGTGACAGTTCTGAAAAAGCCAATACATACAGCCCCAGCACACTTGCAACACATGATATAAAACTGCAAAAGTACAATTTCACAAGCTCATAGGTGTGTACTAGGCTAATGGCTCTGGGGCCTTTACAAGCCTAGCCCATAGGATTACCCTAGAATCATGCCACCTGACCATAGTTCCCAGTGCCTCTGTCAAGTAAAGCCACTGGAGAGATCCCTGGGGTAAATTTTCTATTTCCCATCCACTCATCAAGATTCCTCTTGAAGAGGGCCAGTGAGGTGCTCTGCTTGACATAAATGGGAAGTCTATTCCATAGCATGGGCAGTCTCTGGGTTATGAACCTGTCCCTCCAGCATGTTCTGTTGATTGTGGTAATGAGGTTGAGGTCTCTGGAGCATGCAGCATGGAGGGATTGGGATTTCTTTAGATGTAGCATTTCTAACACAGCTGGGCAAGACATGGCTTTGTAAGTCAAGCAGAGATCGCCTCTAAGTAGGCAAAATGAGACAGAGAATGGCTGGAGTTTTTTTAGTCTGTCCATATAGGACAAGTGTTTAAGGCCTAGGATCCTCTTTGTGAGGTACTTTTGTAGCCTCTCCAGTCATGGCAGGTGTTTAGTGAGGTACATGCCAAATGGGGCACTGTGCTCAATGATTGGCTAAATGAGGAAAGAGTAGAGGGAGACAATGACCTCTTTTTTCCTGGATGCAAAACCCTTAGTAATGAGATGTGCCACATAGAAGAACTTTCTGACCACAGTGGCAATTTGGTAGTTAAAAGAGAGGTTGCTGTCAACCTGTGTTCCCAGATCTCTTGTAATGCCTTCTGTTGTCAGTGGACTACTGTCAATGTGGTAGTTCATGGGAATTGGGTTTTTCCCAAAGGGGATGATGACACATTTTGTGGCATGTCGGATCCTGTCCTGGTGAAGGATCTTCCTTCGGATCCTATGGGAGGAGATCATTTATTCTCTCCTACGCGCAGGACCTGTTTCCCGGACCAGCAAAGAAGGCCCTCGGGGTCCTGGCATGGGTCTCTGACTAGGTCCTTGGTTTCCTCCCAATCTTCTAGGAGCATCCTCCCCTCTGACATGGACAGAATGATGCTGTCCTTGAAGGCTCAAATCAAACTGGAACTCCTGGCTTCCCCAGCCAACAGGATTGGGGAACCTTCTCCTACACCCTGATTCTTTCCCCTCATCCAACCTCCTAGGGTTTGGACTGAGGGGAACCGGCGCTCATCAGGGAGGCAGTGGGGACTACTAGGACTTCTTGTATCCCTACCCCATCAAAGTCTATACCCAGCTCTGCTCCCCTTCTCCAGGGACAGACTGGGCCACCAGTCTGGGCTGTCACCCCGGAGTCCATGGTAGCTGGTTCAGGTCTGGCCCTTTCAGATCATTCTCTACCCCTTGCTGCTTCAGCACTTGTTAGCTCCAGACTGGCACTGTGTGGAGGGTTGGAGGTTCTGGCAGGATCTGCTCCTTCCTTCATTGTGGTGTTATCAGGGGGGAAGGGGGCCTTGTCCAGTCCCTCTGCATTCCGGCTAGTGGAGAGATCTCTCTCTACTACTAGAGTAGACTCCCCCACTTGCCGTGCTCCTTTCCAGCCCCAGAATTTGAGTGGACCCGGTTAGCCCAGCCGATCCAGCCTCCAGGGGGGAGTTACTCCCATAGGGGTCCCCACCTCTTGCATGTCTTCCTCTGAGCCTCCCAAGGAAGAAGTTCCTCAGAAGAGGACATATCATGTAAGAGTAGACATCTTGACTCCCCAATGGAGTCTGGCATGGAGGACATGGATATCGATGAGGGGGGCAGGTCCCCAAGGTCACCGCCCGATGATGTGGAGACATACTGGAGATTCTTAAAGCCAAGGGTGGTTGGTCTGCCCAGCTCCCATCCTCTGAGGAAGCTGTGTTCCTGGAGGTTTTTGGCACGGGCCCATCTACCTCTTGGTTGTCCCCCTCTGCTGACCCATTGATCAGCCTCATTGCCAGCAGGGCCTGAAAGGAACCCTATACAGTGGAGTCAGTCCCTAAAAGAGCAGACAAATTTCAAAGCCTACTGTCAGACAAGGCCTTTTGTTCCAAGGCAGTTCCAGTTGATGCGATTGTGGTAGCTGCCGCTACCAATAAAGAGCTGGTGGAACAGAGTTCATCTGTCCATCCTTCCAGTCATGAATCGAGAGCATTGGACAGATTTGGAAAGCAGGCATTCACATCAGCTTCTTTCAGCCTGCAAGCACTGAATTACCAGATTCATTTTACCCATCTCCAGAGGGATTTGATAAAGGAGCTTACCACATTCCTCTCAGAATCCATGCCTGTGGAGGACTTTAAGACAGTCTCTTCCAAGCTGGCCACTTGTATGTCAATAGTAAATTCATCCATGAGGTTAATATCCAGTGCTACAGAGTGTTCTTCATGGGCGGCAGGTACAGGCATTGCCATCAGGCATCATGCCTGGCTCCGTTTATGTGGGTTTGCAGAGGCTTTTAAAACATTGCTCACCAACACCCTCTTTGATGGTTCCACTCTGTTTGGACCAAGCATTAAGAAAACTTTGACCCGCAGTAAGCAAGAGAGGAAGACTCTGTCAGCTGTAGGGATCAAATTTTCTACCCCCCCAAAGGTCCTTCTCCAAAATCCAAAAAGGGAACAGGAAAATGTGGTTCCACAAGTCGCAGTCTTCCTTTCAGGTGGTTCAAGAAGATTCCTATTCCAGGGGATGAGGGAGAGGTTTCAATGGTCAACACTGCCATAGGGGCAGAGGAAGCTCACAAAACCAGGGTTCCAGGAAGCCCTTCTCTAAGAAACCCTTTCAGCACCCCTGAGGCGTTACCCGAGTGTTCATCCCTGGAGGCAGTCGGGGGCCAGTTGGTTTTGCACCCTTTAGCCTGGGCAAACATTACAAATGATCAGTGGGTGCTAAGAATCATATTAAGGGGCTACTACATTCCCTTTTCAGACCCCCCCCGCCAAGATGCAGAACTCTCCCAGATGTGCCATCCAGTCAGAGAGAGTAAGCCTGTCTAGAGGTGACCAACCTCATCCAAAAAAGAGACATCCAAAAGGTCCCCACAGGACAGAGAGGATCCGGAACTTACTCCCACTTCTTTTTGGTACCCAGGAAAATAGGGGACCTGTGTCCTATTCTGGACCTCAGTCAGTTAAATCAGTCAGTAAAGAAGCCAAAGTTTCAGATGGTCAGTGTACACTCCATTGTGCCTCTTCTGCACAAGAATGACTGGATGTGCTCTGTGGATCTCCTGGACACGTACAGTCCAGGAGATTTCTCCACTTTCCCATAGGGGCCGATCCCTTCCAGTTCAGAGCCCTGCCCTTTAGACTCACCACACCCCCAGGGTGTTCACCAAATGCATGGCAGTGGTGGCAGCTCATCTCAGGCTGCAGGGATTCCAGGTGTTTCCCTATCTTGATGATTGGCTCCTTACAGCTCCCACACAGCATCAACTGGTGGAGAACACACACTTTCTTCTCTGTCTCTTCGACCAGTTAAGGATAACAGTGAATCTTGCCAAGTCTTCCGTGACCCCATTTCAACAACTAGAATTCATAGGCACTCAGTTGAACACTGTCTTAGAGACTGCAGCTCTCCCCCTACAGTGCACCCTTCTTGTTTGGTCTCATGTTCAGTCTCTTCTGAAGCAAACTCGTCCTTCAGTGTCTCTCATTCTAAGGGCCCTAGGTTCTATGGCAGCTGCCATTTATCTGGTCCTGATGTCCAGGTATTACATGAGAGTACTCCAGTGAAAGGTCCCCTCTTTTCCACCATCTGCCTGTCCCCATACGACTCACTCCAGTATGTAGGAGACATATTTTGTGGTGGATGTACTTCCCAGACCTCCTGGTGAGCAGGTCCTTTTCTCCACCAGTTCCTATGGCCATGATGACCACGGACACTTCCCTCCTAGGGTGGGGAGGGGCATTTTCAGGGGAAGACTGTCCAAGGGACATAGTCCCAGTCAGAGACCAAACAACACATAAATGTTCTGGAGATGAGAGCAGTTCTTCTTTCATTGCAAGTACATAAACAAGCAAGGGGGCACACATTCTTATCTGCTTTGTCATGAAGCCATGAGGGTTTGGGAGTGGGAGATGTCCTCAGGGCACTTTCTCCTTGCAATACACATTCCCAGAGGATTCAACCTACTGAAGACAAGCTGAGCAGGGCTATTCTGATCCATCAGGAGTGGTCCTTGAGTCTGTTAGTGGCAAAGCAGATCTTCCATTGGTGGGGTCAACTAAGCTATGATCTGTTTGCTTCCCCACTCAACCACAAATGCAGCAATTACTTCGCCCTGATCTCCCGCCAGAGGGGGAGTCCCCCAGGGACACTCTGACTCATGATTGACCTCCAGGTCTTCTTTATTCCTTCCCACCCTTACCTTTAATTCCTAGAGTACTTCAGAAAGCAAGACACCTTAGGATGCAGTTGATCCTCATTATCCCCTTTTGGCCCCGGCAGGTGTGGTTCACTCTTCTACTGTCTCATCTCAGGCACCCCCCTTGGGTGCTCAATCTGGTGCCAGATCTGATCTCCCATCTATTGCTCTGTCCACTTCCAAAATTGCAGACCCTCCATTTGACAGCTTGGTTTGTCCAGTTCCAGTAATTATTGCTAAGTCCAGGCTTGTGTCCCTTGTGAAGGACATTATCGTTGCTTCTCAGAAATCATCTGCCAAGAGAATTTATATAAGTAAGTGGAAGAGATTCCCTATCTGAGCTAAAGGCTGGAATCTAGATCCTTCTTTGGCCCCTATTTCTGACATTCTTCTTTTCCTGACTTCCCTTTTTTAGGAGGGCACCAGTTTCTCTACCATCAAAGTCCAATTATCAGCAATTTCTAATTTTCATCTCAATAATGAACCTACGTTTTCTTCTCGCCTCTGCAAAGCCTTTTTGAAAGGTGTCTTTTTGTTGCATCCTCCAGTTAAGGATCCTTCTCCACCCTGAGATCTTGCTTTGGTGCTACAATCTCTAACTAGACCCCTTTCAAGCCTGCTGTATCCTGTGATCTCAGATTTATTTCTTGGAAGACTGCCTTTTTGATGGCAATAACTTCAGCAGAAAGAATTTCAGAATTGCAGGCTCTTACCATTAAGCCTACTTATTTGATATTTCATAAAGATAGATTGACCTTGAGACCCAACCCTTCCTTTATGCCAAACGTGGCCACTGAAGCAAACCTTAATCAGTCTATCCAACTCCCAGTGTTCTTTCCTAATTATACCAATAAAGGGGAATACATTTTACATACCTTGGATATTCACAGATAGCTTTGTTTTTATTTGCATAGAACTAAGTCCTTTCACCTCTCTGACCAATTGTTTGTGGTATTCTCTATCAAAAGGAGAGGCCAAGCTGTTTGGAAAATCACTATTTCCCTGTGGATTTCTCAGTGTATGTCTTATATATATATATATATATATATATATATATATATATATATATATATATATATATATACTTCTCCCATGGTTCTCCATTGCCTGGATCAGTTAGGGCTCATTCTACAGGTCAGTGGCTACTTCAGCTGCCTTCGTAGCTCATCAGTCCTTGGATGACATTTACTCAGCGGCAACTTAGTCTTCACCACATACCTTCATTTCTCATTACAAACTTGACCTATCTTCTAGAGGAAGGGCTTCCTTTGGCTCCACTGTTCTTTGGTGTGTCCTTCCATGAGGCCATCCAAGAATATAGGGTAGCTGGGGACTCTGACCCATATGTGATGAATGGTGACTAGCATAACATCAGATTAATAGTTATGTACTTACCATAACTTGGTATCTGTGTTGTCTTTAGTCACCATTCATCACAATCCCACCCTCCATCCCCCCTCCTAAGGGATTGGCAGGAGTCTGGCGGACCTTATCTGGTGGTGGGTCCTTTCTGTCTGTATTCTGTCTGTAGGGCAAACTTGATACAAAAAAATGGCAAAAGGAAAATGGGTAGTTGCAGTCACTTCAAAAAGCGCAGAATTATTTATTAACACAATAGGTCAACAAAGTAGATAAGCGCTTTCATCTCTGACAATTCAGAGACTTCATCAGATCAACAAATAGATCCAAAGCTGTAAAACTGCATACATAAGTTTAGCTCAAATAACCCAAAAATACAAATATGTAACCTACTGGAACATATGTAAACTGTATGTAAAAATCCCAAATTTTCTCACCAACAAATCTAAAAATGTCTAAAAAGTAGTAAAACAACTAGGAATATCATTATACATTAAATTATGTTATAAAACAATGTACAGAAGATAATGTATAAGAAATATATAAATATACATAAATACATGGATATTTAAATATCTAAATCTAAATATATAAATTATCTCTCAAGTGCTTTGAGTGTCAAAAAACAAGAAATTGGAAAATAATCATTTAATCCTGGCCATTGTGTAGCATTAAGGTGAATTTGCCAACTGAATCTGTCTAGGGCAAACTCGATCTGAGGGGTTAGAGGCCATCAGAGCATTGTGGGAGGGGAGGAGCTTGAGCTAAGCTGTTGTCTAGTGTGCCAGCCCGGATCCGATGTCAGATTCTAGACCCATATGTGATGAATGGTGACTACAGATAACACAGATACCACGTTATAGTAAGTACATAACTATTATTACTAGTAGTCCTGAGTATCCCCAGTCCAATGGATTAGCTGAGAGTTCAGGTCAAAGTGCAAAGTACTAGTTGGGGAAATCCAAGAGAGATGGTACCAATGTTTTTCTTAACCTACTTAATCTCAAAAACATTCCTCAAGATAACTTGCTTGGCTTACCTGCTCAGAGATTGATCTCCAGACAGACTAGAACAACCCTTCTGATCAGTAAACAATTATTGATACCAAATGCAGAGAAAAACAGAATGGTCAAGACTGAATTTTTGAGAAACTGATAAATCAAAAAAACTCTCAGACCATTAAGACAAGGAGAGATTGTAAGAATACAAACATCTAAAGGGTATGGCCAAGTGTGAATCATCAAAACCATTTGAGATGAACAAAGATATTACATCATGCAATCTGAAAGAATGGATTTCAGAAGGAATTGAAGACACATACTGCCAGTCTCTGAACCGGTGATGCAGCAAAATCGCCTGCACTGTTTCTCAGAGTGACTGTACACTTGTTCGAATTCCAGAAGACAATGTACTTTCTTCAAGTAATCTTGATGTAATCCCCGAAGTTCCAATTGTAAAAGAAGACTGTCCCTGTTGCTAAACCTAGTCAAAGTTTTTATGTGATCAGATTGGGAAGAATGTCCAGACCTAGTCTGAAATACACAGCGACTTGGACTTGAATTTATTTGCTGTTAAATGTGGATATGATATCTAGCTTGTAAAATAACTTGTTCTCCTATCGCATGTTGAACAAATCAAAAAGGGAAGATGTAGATCATTGTGTCTATTGTACCTAGTTAACCGCTGTAGCTAGATAGCATGTGTATGTAGATTACTGAGCACATGCAAGATTAGTGCCATTTTGTACAGTCAGAGTGAGTGCAGGCATGATGCAGATGTACATCCAAGTGTGTTTGAAGTAACAAGTCAGTCAGTTAGCTTATGAAGTTCGAAGTATATCTTCCAGTTACAGCTCCTGATGTGTTTATGTACTATAAACAACTTGAACAGATACCCAGCCTCATTGTCTCATTTGATACACTAGACATGCGACAAGCTGTACCTCTATGTATCCCTCAAATTAGGGTTTTTCAGGTGAGCTGTATATATGCCTATCCCCCATATGAGGGCTTCACTTTATAACTCTTTTACTAAATATTAGTTATGAAACTGCACTACCTTAAAGGAAAGGGGTGGATCACTTGATTTGGTTGAAAAAGCAAGTACTCTTTTCAAAAGGTAATGCAAGTATTCTAACTCTGAGGTAGCAAGACGTCAGTCTCAGTATATTAAATAAGGAGAGGCAGGGACATCACCCACCTCACTTCTTCAAAAAGAAGTTTTTTTTATAAAATATATTTGCAAAAATGATTTTCATTCACAATTTTTACTTTGGTATTTTTGTTTAGATCTGAATAGTACATTTTGGTGTCTACAGATGTGATATTCATTAATGGGAACACCTGATGTAAAACATGCACTGACTTAACCTCTTCCTTTACTTTCCCTCTCATATCTATACACCCCAAATTAAGATATCACCATATTCTGCATTATTTCCAATGTAGCCAGTGTTTTTATTTTGCCTGTTAATATTTACTGTTCCTTCTGTAAGTGCAGCATGCAGTGGGCTCTGTTTTATTACCTAGGCTTTTGGAAGTGCACAATATCACCTTCTACTCATTAGTTGCTCCTTTACACCCTTTATTTTTTTTTCAGTGTTACCACCTGTTCCTGTATTTGTAGGAATAGCCTGCAATTTTAGGAAAATAAATATTTTCTAGTTTTCTTCTGATTGCTGCAGTAAACTGTGATTCTATATCTGAAACACCTTAATAAGACATGAAACCACAGAAATAACCAAAATCCTACAACACTGAATATTTACTTTGGTAATAAAGTGAAACCCAGTACTTTGAACTGATTATGAATATGGTTTACCTGGCAAAATTTGATGTTACTATAAAAATGTGCCCCCTTTGGGACATCTTAAAAGATGGTAAACTTCATTTTTTACTCTGTCTTCAAAAATATTGTGCTTAATCTGTACCCTCACTAACAATTTCTTCTCAGCTTTAGCTGAAAGAGACTGTTGTGACACATATTAATGTTCAGGTTTTTAGCACCTTCTTATAGGTTCATATGTGATTACTAGGCTAATGGCACAAGACTCTTTATAAAGTGACCAGTTCCAAGATGGCTACACACTGAGTAACAGTTTAATTCTAGCTTTCCCAGTATGAAAACAGAAACTCAGCAGAGAAGACCAGTAGACTTGTGTTTATGGGTAAATTTCAGTAACTGGTTACTAAGTATACTGCCGGATGCCAGAAAAAAAAGAAATACAGAGGATCTGGAAAAAATCAGCTACAAAAAGTGACTAACAAGTGACAAGATCCAAAAAACAAACCAGCGAAAAAGTCTCAGACCTCGAAGAACACCTGAAACCCAATAGTACTATTGGGTTTCAGGTGTTCTTCGAGGTCTGAGCCTTTTTCGCTGGCTACAAAAAGTGAGGAAGAAACGCTGACTGGGGAAAGTTCTGCAGCTGTTCAGCAAAAAGCAGTGCAATTTCCAGACATGAATTCCAGTAATCTACAGGAAGATATAAGAGAACTGCACACAGACTTGGTTAAAATAAACAAAACACTGATGGAGTATATCAACACAAACAACAAAAGGTTGAAAAAATGGAAGAAGCTTTAAACAGATATTAATATGAGGTGATAAAGCTGCAAAACTTAGAGGTCACAATAAAGAAAAGGGTAGCTGAATATAAGACTACTCAGGAAGAGATGTTTAAAAAATAGAATTACAGGACAGAGAACATAGGGAAAACTTGAGATTTTCAGCTATACCAGAAAAGCTGGAAGGAACAGACTGAATTAATTTTATGAAATCACAAATAAGCAACTGGATTGGTATTCCACAGCAGGAGTTGTCAGATGAAAAGGCACATTGTGTATATGCTCCAAACCTGGCTATGAGAAAGCAGCATAGATCTTTAATAGTAAACATGCCATCCTACCAGCAGAAGGAGTTGATTCTGACAAAATTGTAAACAAAAGGACAAAGTACTAAAAGAGGGAGACAGCAGTGTGTTTGTGAAGAATGATTACTCATTCTACATCAGGCAGAAGAGAAGCAAATTTATTCCACTGTTCGGGGAATGTCAAGATGCAGGTGTGAGATTCAAACTGCTGTATCCAGCTGTCTTCAAGGTGTTAGTCCCTGGAAGGACAAAATCATTTTTTGATGAAGTACATGCTAAGGAGGAAATACAGAAGTTTGTCCAACAAAAAGTAAAACTATGAAACAGAAGGATATTCTGCTTCTTGTTCTATTGGTAATAAAGACCCCAGAGAGACTGCACCTATGAAACCTTATCCAATGTTTCAACAGAAAATATTGGAGAAAAGGAAGGGAGCATGATTGCTGACTAGAAGAATTGAGAGTACATTGGAAATGAAGCAGAGACTGGATCTGGGAGATGAAGATGAACAGGAATAAAACGAGTAACTTAAAGTGGGTTTACAATGCAATAGTTATATTTGTGAAATATGACAGAAAAAAATCTGGAAATATTGGTCTTTCTCAGAATTTGTTGGACTTCTGGGGGACTGTAAAACATATGCCCTACTTCATGTCAGTAATGTTCAGAAAAGTGTTTTGGGGAGGGAAAGAGGAGGGAGAAAGTTAACTGTAAGCAAATATTTTTCTTAAATAGTGCTATTTTTGTGGTGTGTGGTTTTCTTTACATGCTATAAAGTAAAGTTTTCTCAGTTATTGTTAAATGCATTAGGGATTGTAAACAGGTACTGTTCTTTTTTTATTTTCTTTCTCCTTTCTTCTCTTTCTTCTTGTTTAGTTTTAAGAAATGTAGGCACTGTAATTTAAAAGACAAAGCCTGGTTAAAAAAGCATGATGAGAAAAATGAATGTGTTTTTTCTCTTTCTTCCATAGGGGAATAGGTTCATAGGTTCATAGGTTGGTACTGGGCTATCTGCCCGAAGGCATATATTAGCCCAGCCATGTTGTGCGGTATTCACTACCCCTTTAGTAGTTCCCTAGACCCTTGTACTAGCAGCTAGTACCCTTGGCCCCTATCTAGTAGTGCTGTTGGTGTGATCCCCGGTGTGAACTTTCTGTTACCCATCCACTCATCAAGGTTACTCTTGAATAGTGATAGTGAGGGGCTCTGTCTTATGTAGATCAGGACCCTGTTCCATAGTAAGGGAAGTCTCTGCGAAGGGACTCTATCCCTCCAGCATGTTCTATTCAATGTTGTGTTGAGGTTTATATCCCTAGAGTGTGTAGCTCAAGTAGATTTGGTTTTGCTAAGATGGAGCATGTTCAACAATTCTGAGTTGGACATGGCTCTTTACGTTAGACAGAGATCGCCTCTGAGAAAGTGGTATGCAACAGAGAACAGTCTTAGCTTTTTCAATCATGCTGCATAGGGCAACTGTCTGAGGTCAGTAATCCTCTTGGTTAGGTACCTTTGTGGTCTCTCCAGCTGCTGGAGATGTCTAGCCAGGTACATTCCAATTGGTGCATTGTACTCAATAATGGGTCTGATGAGGGAAGAGTAGAGGGGCACCATTACATCCTTAGATCTTGATGCGAACCCTTTCGTGATCAGATGGGTCACATAGAAGGATTTTCTAACCACTTTGGCAACATGGTTATCAAAGGAAAGCTGACTATCTACTTGGGTCCCTAGATCCCTTATTTCTTCTTCAGATTTAAGGGGATTACCTCCTATGTTGCAGTTTGCAGGTACTCTGTTTTTTCCAAAGGGGATTACTACGCATTTTTTTGCATTTAGCTTGAGACCATGGCTTTGACACCATGCATCAGTCTCATTTAGGCCCTTCTGGAGGATCTCCATGTCGGCCGGAGACTCTATTATAGCACCCAGTTTGCAGTCGTCTGCAAACTTAGTCAGCCACAGCCCTTCCGTGCTTGCCTGTACTTCTGAGAAGTATATGCCAAACAGGAGGGGCCCCAGGACAGAGCCCTGAGGCACACCACTCATTACTGGTCTGGATTTGGACATAGATCCCGCTACTCTTACTTTATGGGATCTGTCTGAGAGCCAGTTTGTGATCCATCTTGTGACATAAGGGTTTATGCCCAGACTGGTGAGCTTATCAATAATACCTAAATGGGGAATGGTGTCAAATGCTTTAGCAAGGTCAAGGTAAGCCATGTGTACCTCCTTTCCCTTATCTATAGCCTGAGTAACTGTCTCAAAAAAATCCACCAGGTTCAGGAGGAATGACTGGATTAAGGACCTTAGATTGATTTGGTAACAAGTTTTAAGAGAGAGAGAAAGTAAATGAAAAAGAATATTGAATATTATGAGGCTTTTTTCTAACAAATACATGTTTGCTTAGTAGCAATTCTGTAGCTGGTCTTCATGTTTCCATGGAAGCAGTCTGACAAAGAGAAACTGTCTGGTAATCATTTCACCACAGAGACAGTCTGATAAAGAGAAACTGGCTACAGTCTGGTGGGGAGTGATTGGCTGAGGAAAAAAAAAAGAAGACAGAAATTCGCTAGGACATAATGTTCTCTGAAAGCATTCAGGGGTTCTCCCAGCTAGGAGAGCTATAAAGCTAAGACAAAACCAATTAGCACTTAGTAAAAGCACAGGCTGCACCATGCATTTTAGCATGCATAACCTTTCTTTTAGGTTAACTCAAGGCTGTGAGTGTGGCTGTCGGTTTGGGACTTTTGTTCCTGCTAGGAGGGTAAAACTTCAATATTTAAAGATATACATAGTTTTGTCTCATAATATTAAGTTAATAGGTTTTACGGGGTTATTGGGGGTGTGTTTGTTTTTTTGTTTGTTTGTTTGTTTGAGGGCTTTCAATAAAACAAATTTTTGTAAGTTGTGACATGGTCTCAAATGGATATGACAATAAACAACTGTATAAAAGTTCAACTTGCCAAACTGTCTGTGCATGTAACACAAAAGCTGGAACTAGACATTTAACAAAAAAGGTGTTATACATAAAAGGTGGGAATAATAGCTATTTAATGCAATGATGCTTTCTGTAATGTTTTTAAATATCAACTGTCTCACAGATAAATCAATTCAAGAAAGAGTAGCAAACTACATTAAAAATGTAGAGTGCAAATTATGTTACAGACGACACACTTAAAAAGAACTGAACATGTGAATTTGATAAAGAAAGGCTTTCAGGATGGTTATTCAGTGGAATACCTAGGACAAAGGAAAAGAGGAGTACTTATATTAATTGAAAGAGGAGCTCCAATAGTGATAGAACAGGACAAAAAAGATAATAATGGCAGATTTGAAGTGGTAAGGGGCCACTGACAAGGGAGGAGGCTTACACTGGCATGTAATTATATTCTACCTAAAACTGCTGTAATGGAGCTTAAGAACATTCTGGGGAAAATAATCAGTTTTCAGCAAGGAATAGTACTTATAGGTGGGGACTGGAATGTGATTTGTAACAGTGAAGATGTATCTGAAGGAAAAGTATAACAGAGGAGGGTAGATTTATGAAGAAATTTATGAAAATATTTGGCAAGGAAGATGTGAATTCAGTAATAGCAGTTCGGATTGAATTTACATATTATTCCCAAAGATATAAAAACTGGGCTAGTCTAGACAGAATTCATATTTCACAAGAACATGTGCATTTAATTGAAGGTCTTGATACACATCCAATAACTATTTCAAATCATGTTCCAACAATAACTAAAATAAAAACACAGAGTAATGAAATAAAAGTGAGACAATGACACTTTCCCACCTATCTGTTGAAAAGAGAAGAATTTGAGGAATGGGTAGTGAAGATTATTCAGGAGCTATTAGAGAAGATGGAAGTTTCTTCTGAAAATATAGCTAGGGAGTGGGATACAATTAAGGTGGAGTTTAAAAATAGAGTGAAAATATAAAAAGGGAGCTATGATTAAGAAATAACAAGAATTATTTAGAGGGACTGACAAATGTTAAAGTATTGCAGAATGGAGGAATCTCACAGAACAAGAAGAACAGCAACTGCAGAATGCTAAACAGAAAATAAGGGATTACCTTGATAATATGCATGAGTTTAGAAAGATTGCTATTAAGCAACTGTTTTTTGATAAAAAAGCTAGAGCACAAAAAATTTTTGCATGATAACTCTGGCAACAAAAAACAGAAAGGGCTGTCACCAAGCTTAGAGAGCTTATAACAAGGAAGGTAACAAGACATCCTGTACAGGCAATAGAAATATTTCGGAAATTCTCTGAAAGTGTGTATAAAGCAGAGAAATATGGAAATCAAGAAACGATAAAAATGAAAATGTTTATGGAGGAATTAAATATGCCAAGGTTAGAGGTAGATGATACCCAGTTACTAATGGTTAGGATAGGAGGAGATGATGTACAAATTGTGATATATAACCAATCTACAGGAAAATTCCCAGGAATAGATGATATTCCTAAGGAAGTTTGGAAGCTAGGAGGGAAAAAACTGATAAAGATCTGGAAGGTTTTGTTTAACAGTATTTTAAGAGGAAGAGAAGTACCAACATCCTGGAAGAAAGCGGTGGTAGCTGTAATACCTAAAGAGAGTAAAGATCCATTGGACCCAGCTTCATACAGGTCAGTTTCAATACTAAACTATGATTATAAAGTGTTCATGTCTATAATGGCTAAAAGAATGACAAAAGTAATGACAAAATTGATAGATATGGATCAGTGTGGTTTTGTGGAGGGGAGGCAAACATTTGACAACGTTAAAAGAACATTGATGATCCAGAGGTAAGCAGAATGTAAGAAAATACCATTGTTGTTGGTGGGTCTTGATGCAGAGAAAACATTTTACAGAGTAAGCTGAGACTTTATGAGCAGGGCAATGGAAGCATTTGCATTTCCTGAAAAAAATATAAGGTTGATTAGGAGGATGTATGAGGATCAGAGGTGAAAATTAAAGTGAGTGGGGTCCTTTCTGATAAGTTCTGCTTCAGCAGAGGAACAAAGTAGGGGTGTCCTCTTTTCTCTTTCTTATATGCATTGTATTTAGAACCATTGACAAAGAAAATAAGGGACTCAGAAATTCAAGGATATAATTAATATGGTAGTTAAGAAAAGCTGGCTGTGTTTGCAGATATTATTTTATATCTGACAAAACCAGAAAGAGACATTACAGTGTTGTGGAACATTTTGTCACAGCTTCAAATCATTTTGGGATACAAAATTAATTAAGCTAAAACAAAGGCAATAGTAGTAAATTATGTACCCACACACAAATTGGTTCAGCAATATCCTTATTTATGATGACATGATAAAATTAAGTATTTAGGAGTATGGATTATAAATAGTTCTGGTGTGGCAGCTAAGGATATGTGGAAAGAGACTAAACAAATGATAATACAAAAACTGAGAAAATTGAAGCTTTGTTATATGGATATAGCTAGTAAGATATAAGCAGTCAAAATGTTTTTAGTCCTGTTAGCCTTATACACAGATCAGGCATATTTTTATCAACCAAAGAAGTTGTGGAGAGCAATTAGTAAAGAGCTGAAGGACTTTATCTGGGAGGGAAAATGGCAAGATTCAAGTGGGATAAATTGATTCTTTCAGTAGAACAGGGCAGACTGGGATTACCCAATTTGAAGGAGTATTTCAGAGCTGCACAGTTAAGGCTCCTATTCATAGCACAAGCAAAAAAACTATAATTCAAAGTGGAAAGGGATGATGTTGAAACAGGGGAGAAGCTCAAGAAACAAGAAGAGACTGGGCTTTTGGATGCAGGCTTTAAGAAGAATAACGAATCATATAGAATATTATATCCATAAAGTAGCAGAAAGCATTCTAAGCACTAAGCCAACATGGGAATGGAGAAAGGAGATTTTTCCAATAGAGATGACTGCGATTAGGGATATAGACAGTAGGCAAGAAGGGTCTGGAATTTATTGGAGAAAACTGGCAAAGGAACCAAGGTATTGGGAGCAAATAACTATAGAGGGAAAGATGATAGAATGGGAAGATGCCAAGAATTTATTTGGACTGCAGCTTAGAGATTCTTTTCCCTATCAAGGATTGATATCAGAGTATAGGCAAAGAGAAAGAAATAGCGATTCCTATACAAAAGACGAGCACTGGTAGAGTTTTCAGGAGAATCTAGAACAGAAACTGCCATTAAAAAAGGAATGATTAGTAAAGCATAATAAAATATTGCAATATAACTATAAGAATCAATCAGAGGACATTAGAAAGGATTGGGAAAAGAGATTTGGAAAAGCAGTTCATAAAGAAACAATGGAAGGATATATGTATGTCTCCCAAATGTGCAACAAAATCTAGAAAATTTAGGATTTTTGCTTGGAAATGTTTACATAGATATTGTTATACCGCAAGTAGACTCCAGAGAATTTTTCCTCAGGTAGAGAGCAAATGTTGGAGGTATGATGAGGAAGAAAGAGATAATTGGGAACATATTTATGGTTTAATAAAGATGTTTCTTGTTTAAAAAAAAGAAATTGAATAATTTACGTAATGTTGCTTAGGTTATATGATATATATATATATATATATATATATATATATATATATAATTGTGTTCATTTGTTTAATATTTCACTCTGTACTTTAATTATCCTCTATATCTCTGATTCTTAGAATCCATTAACAATCTCATATCATATTTCTAATATGTACAGTTTTTCTTAAATTGTCAATCTTGTTTTATTTATATATTAGTTATGTCTTTTTGTAGTTATGCATTGTAATGTCTATGTATTTGTGTTGCATTTCTCCCCAGATCTCCATTGAAAAAGGGCTTCAGCTCAGCTGGACCAACCCGGTCAACAAATGTCAAATAAATAAATACATAAATAAATAATAGTGATATATGTGAAACATTATGTTTGTTAATTTTAACTTGTTAATGCAATTTGATTATTTTTATATAAATGTAAATGTGCCTGTGACACAAGTGATAATTCAATAAAGGTGCTTAAAAAAAGACACTTTATAAGCCTAGCCAGTAATATCCAGGATATGATAATAATTCCCATAGCTGCGGTGGTGCAGCGGTAGTGTTGTCACCTCACAGCAAGATGTTCTCCTGTTTAATTCTCAGCTGGAGTGCCTTCTGTGTGGAGTCTGCATGTCCTCCCCGTGGTTGAGTGGCATTCGAAAGACATGCGTGAATGGGTGTGCCTTCGTTGAAGGTTGTGCGTCGAGCTGGCACCTCAGCACCATAAATATCTACTGCCAATCATTAGTGGACCAGAGTTCCACTGTGGCGACCCCTAACTGGGAAAAGCCAAAAGAAGAACATATCTTAATTCCCCAGATATGGGATGGGGTAGTATCAGGGTTGTGGGACCCCTCTGTTTGGTGTAAGTGCCTGGTTAGATGCATGCAGAAGGCAACATTGTACTGTTATGGGCTTGATGAAGGCTGAATACAATGGCACTATGACTTCCTTTGATTTTGTTGCCATGCCTTTGCTTGTAATTTGAGCCACACAGAATAATTTCTTCACTAGCATAGCTACCTGGCGGTCAAAGTTTAGATTACTGTCTATCTGTGTTCATAAGTCCCTCACCACTGGGTCTACTTTTAGGGATGCACTATCAGTATTATAATTTGTTGGGACGTCTGATGAACCGAAGGGTATGATTACACATTTTTTAGCATTTAGTCACAGACCATGGTTTTGGCACCAGTCATTTGTCATTTTAGGCCTGTTTGTAGAGTTTCAGCATTGTCTGGGGATTCAGTGATAACTCACAGCTTACATTCACCAGTGAACTTGGTGAGCCATAGGCCCCCAACATTGGCCTTCACTTCAGAGAAGTATATACCAAACAGGAGAAGTCCCAACACTGAGCTCTGTGGGACACTGCTAGTAACAGGTTTCTTATCGGAAGTGAACTCACCTATCCAGATAACATGCGTCCTGTCAGTGAACCAGTTGTCTATCCATCTGGTAATATAGGAGTTTATGCCGAAATCAGTAAGTGTATCTATGATCTCCGAGTGTGGGATTGTTTCAAAAGCTTTGGCCAGGACTAGATAAGTGGTGTGTACAGTTTTACCCTCATTCATGGCACTGGTGACTTTCTTGAAGAAGTCCGCCAGATTAAGTAGTTAAGACTTCCCTTTGACAAAGCCAAATTGGGTCTGGTCCAGTTTTTGGAGAGTTTCTATGTCATTATTGATCAAGTCCATGATAATTCTCTCAATGGCATGGTGCCCCATCAATAGGTAGAGTTAATGCAGCAGATGTATCCTTTCTTCTTCTCTAGGATTGTTTTCACTTGCTGAATCATCCTTGCTGCTTTTTCCCTCTTTCCATTTCTCTTTCTCATCCTTCCTTATGTTAGGGTTTTGTTTGCTTTACTCTTTTACATAATGACTCATAATCTTTGCTTTGTATCAGGCTGAATATTTGCATCTTTCCATATTTTCTTCTGCTAATACAGAAACTCACCCCTTGTTTACTTCCTCCGATAATGCACTTCCATAGCTCTTCCACTGTCATCAAATTCTACTGTTGTTCAATATCTATTCTCCCTGCATTTCCAAACAGTCTGAAGTTCATCTTCTGCTTTTGATACTTTTCCTGGCCCCTTTCCAGGGTTCATGAACCACTAGAAGCATTTTATACACTAGAGAAATGGATCCTAGAAGTGGTGGGTGCAGGAATATAACCCCCAACCCACCACTTAAAGAAGAAAATAAATGATTACTAAAGAATGTGTGTGTGTGTGTGTTTCATCTGTATAAAGTACCACAGTCAGATTGTTTGCTTGTGAACAACTCAGTGAAAAGAAATTGCAGCCAATCATTATTCATCCCACTGGTGTGGGTCGTCCATACTAGTGGGGACTGTACTTAACTGCAGCCCATTAGAGCAAATGAAATCTTTCCAACTCATTTTTTCTATTTCATAAAACATGGAGAAAGACATATAGTTATATGATGGTTGACTGATAAAAATTAGGATTCCTTGAGCTCACTGATTAGTAAAAGGCCAGCTTTGATATGAACATGGTGTATGATCTTTTTCTATAAGTAGTATTGCTGAAGTGTTATATTTTTGTGTGAATAATTGAAATGTAATCAGCTGGTTTCAGATCATAAGCTGAATATTACCACAAGCATTGTTTCTGCCACTGAATTTCTCATTTTTCAAGAAGATGGTCAACTCCAGAGCAAATAAATGTCAGCCTTCATATTTTAGTTATGCTGCTGACTTTGAGTATGTGCCTAGTAAAACTGTTATCATTGTAAGGTAAAGACTATAAAAGCATAGAGTAGACAGGATGTCCAAGCTGCTTATCTGAATCATTGCCACTGAACTGAGTCCAGATGACTTAGTAAAGCAAAATGCCTAGCAAAACAATGGTTGCTTTCACTGTCCGTTTATATAATTTTGTTTCATGTCATGGATTTAGATGTGGATGTGGGTTGTACCCTTTTTTCTTTTTAATGACTTATTATACAGCTGTTAAAGTTATGAAAATCTTTCCTAGTAATGTGCTAGCTCCCAGCTCATATGAATAGATAGCACTTGCTCATCTTTGCCACCTAACACAGTTTGAGCCTGCTATAGCATTTTATTCTAGCATAGTAATGACTTATCCAAATGGGACCTCATTGACTTTATCCCCTGCTTACTTAGGGAATAACAAGAAGGAAATAGAATTGTACTGCAGTAATTTGCTCGACAATATCTGCTGTTAGACGTTAAGAGTAAGATGGCTTTAACAAAGCCTACTATGATAGGACTCAGTGTAGACTGTGGTGCAGGCATTTCTCTGAACATATTATTAGCATCTCATTGAAAACACAAAACTGTACACGTCTGGTGGTATATTATAGCTATGAATGCAAATATTATTTGGAGCGTGTTATCACTAGTGACACAGGCTAGTGTCTCACTAGAAATATAAATTGTACAGAGCTGGTAATGCAGAGGCATATCTCTGATTACAAAACCAGCAACTATGTGAACCTGGACAACAGAGATGTCAGCCAGAGTGGTAGAAATGAATGGCCAAAGCTATCTCACTCTGTAGTGGCAGGGCTCACAAATGGAAATCAAGGCAAACCAGAGATACACAAGGGAGAGGGAACATATGGAAGCAGGACTTTAGTGAGTGTTAAAACCTTACTAATGCCCACTGCATGAGCACTAATTGACTACCAGCAAGAATAGGGACATTAGCTGCACAAGAAATCCTGGCTTCCTGTGCAGAAGGATGAGTGTGACCATCTGGAATCTATAGTGAAAGGGTTTCAAGCTAAAACAATATATTAAAAACACAAAATATGCTTGTATTCATATCTACAAGCATGGAAATGAATCAAGAGCCATAAGGTTTTTACATGCAAGCTAAAGTATTCAGTATTTCAATAAACATGGGCAGCGCAGTGGTGCAGCGGTTAATGTTGTCACTTCACAGCAAGAGGTTATCCGGTTCGATTCTTGGCTGGGGTGCCGTCTGTGTGGAGTTTGCATGTCCTCCCTGCTTGCACTTTGGTTTCCTCTGGGTACTCCAGTTTCCTCCCACATTCCAAAGACATGCATATGGAACGTTTTTCCCTGGACCTCCACTGAAAATATGCTCTGTCCTAGTCAGACATTTCTCCCCAGGCCTCCGCTGAAAATATGTTCTGTCCTAGTCAGATATTTCTCCCTGGGCTTCCACTGAAAATATCTTCTGTCCTGTTCAGACATTTCTCCCCGGGCCTCCGCTGAAAATCGGCTCGGTCCTAGTCAGACTTTCCCAGTCAACAAATAATTTTTACTCAGTATTCATTTGGCTTCTCCCTTTTTTCTGCTTTTATTAAGGAATTATGGATGCTGTATGAAGTTAATATACTGTAGTGATCATTGTAGCAGGGGGTGCTGGATATTAAAAACACTGCAACAGATTATGCTTACTTCACTGCTGATAATGATAAAACAATGGACAATTGCAGTAACTATTTGAACATTTTAATAGCATGCAGTGAACAAAATTTAAGAGAATTTATGGGACTGACATTTAGTACCACAGTACAACACAGGTATAGCAGGGTCTAAGACAACAGATTGCAGTAAAAGACTGAGCTGTGGCTAACTCACTGGAGAGTTGTTCTCCTTTTACTAGGGTTTGGTGGAAGAGACTGCTAATTACTAACAGTACATTTTTTGTTGGTCATTTTTCCATACGTATTTCTTCTAGATATCCTAGCTGACACATAGCACCACTTTTATTTATTTTGATTTGTTAACTGGATAGGTCTATTTGTCCGTAGACCATTGTAGGTGCAACCTGGGTCATATATGCAATACAACAAAGTTTTACAAACAAACATAACGATCATATAATGCATAACTGTAGTCAAAGCAGTAAGAAAAGACAGCATAATGTAAAGTAACAACATAGTACAGTATTTAAAAGCAGGGACTGATGTGAGGATGGATGGGGTATCTTACACAGAAAGTGCAAAAATCTGTTAAAGAAAATTGAGAAGAAACACCCCAAGGAAAGAGGTGGAGCAATAACCATTGCAGTGGTTTTAGCTGTAGCTGAGCTTCAAGAACTGAAGATTTGTTTTTAGTAAAAGAAAGAAAACAAAGAAAATTCCCCATGTGGTCTAGTTTAAACTAGCCTGCTTCTCTTGTTATTTATTTATTAAATTTGTTTACTGGGAAAGTCCACTGGGCCTAAAAGAGCCAATTTGTAGTGGAGGCCAGGGGAGAAAAGCTCCGACAAGAACATAGATGCAGAAAAAAAATAAACATTAATTGTTACAGACGTAGAAACAGTGTTACACATAGTGATTACAGTAATATATACGGAATATATACATAAAAGCATGAATTTAGTTGTTTGCCAGATGAATTCAATCAGAGAGGTATAAACAGAGATATATTAATCAGCATTATTGTACCACTATCAACAAGTAATGAAAAAATAATAATTATGGAGAAAGTATCATCAGTTAGCAGCAGCAAAAAGCATAGGAGTTTAGTTATCATATAAGGAGAAGGAGGAGGTTAGGTTATAGAGCAGGTACATAGTCAGGAAGAGTTGAGATGACTTTTCAGTATTTGTTTGAAGGTGGTGGTGCTGCCTGTGTTTCTTATAGAAGGTGGAAGTGATTTCCATAGTTTGGTGATGGTGAAGGAGTAGAGGAGTTGACCAGCCGGAAGGTGGTCTTTTCTGCTTTTAGAAGTAGATGATTTTCAGATCTTAGTTGCTTTCTGGGTTGGTATTTGTCAAGTAGTGTTGTGAGAACAGGGCAGTCTGTGAGTCTGTGGATTATTTTGTGCGCTGTAGTTAGTTGGGTGAATAAGAGATGGTGAGGGAGTTCCAGCCAGCCTTACTGTTTCAGTGAGTTATAGTGGTGGGATGAGAATTTGGCCTTGGTGGCAAATTTGGCTATTCTTTTGTAACACATATCAAGTTTGGATTTTGTATAATTTTGGATATTAGTCAGGAGAGGGGCACCATAAAGGAGAGAAGGTAATAAAAAGGTGGTTGCAAGGGTTTGTCTGGTAAAGAGGCTAAGAAGTGTTGGTGCCTGTAGAGCATATGGACCTTTTGGTGTGTTTTTTTGATGTTATTGTTTATGTGTAGGTCAGGGTTAAGGTTTTCATCTATAATGATGTCTCGTAGTTTAGTGTGTGGGACAATGTCTGTAGTGATATTATCTTAGGCTTGTATAGTAAACAGTTTTTTTATTTAGGGAGGTGGTTTTCATAGAGGTAGAAAGTATTAGTTTAGAATTTTGGGGGGATTTAAGGCAAGATGATTGTTAAGTATCCAAGATTCAGTAGAGGTGGGGGCATGCTGGGTAATTTGCTGGAGTTCAGAGCTGGAATTTGCAGTGCATGTTATTGTAGAGTCGTCAACATACTGGATTAATGAGCATTGTGGGACAGTGGAGTGAAAGTTGTTAATAAAGATGCTAAATAAGAGAGGACCAAGTATGGCGCCTTGAGGTACCCCTGTGGAAGTATTGAGGAGGGGAGAGTAAGATTGTTGCCATTTGATGGATTGCTGCTTATTGGAGAAATAGCTATTGAACCATTGTAGGGTAGGTGGAGAAATGTGGAGGGTGGATAGTTTAGAGAGAAGGATGGTGTGGGAAATGGTATCAAAAGCTTTGGAGAAGTTGAGAAAAAGAGAAGCAATTATTTTGCCAGAATCCCATGCCCAGTTAACTATATCAAGGAAGGAGAGGAGGACAGTAGTGGTGCTGTGTCCTGGTCTGAAACCATGCTGAGTGGGTGATAGAATTTGGTTTTCAAGTAGGTGGTTGAGGAGTTGAGCATGGATGCATTTTTCCAGTATTTTAGAGAGGGGTGAGAGAATTGCTATGGGCCGAAAGTTTGTGGTGTCTGTGTTGGTGCCACCTTTGTGTAAGAGGAGAATGAATGCTTTTTTCCAGATGTCTGGGACTAGGGATTCATTAATCAATCTGTTAGTGAGTATGCTTATGGGATAAGCTATAGAGTTTGCAGCTAGCTGCAGAAAGTGTGAGGGTAGATTGTCAGGCACCAGAGTACAGGGGTTTAGCTTAAGTAAAAGTTATTTTATTGTGGTGGTGGATATGGGGGAGAATTTTAGGTTGGAGTCGAGGGTAGGATTGTTTTCTGGAATGATTTGGTCAAAACTGTCTTGGTGGTGGTGGTAACTGTTGGAAAGGTGGGTGGTTAGGTTAGCTATGTTGTCAATGAAGTAGGAATTGAAGAGGGTGGCAAGTTCCGCAAGGGTTTTGTATGGGTCAGGGGATGGGTTGCTTTGAGAGCCTGGCTGTAATAGTTGGTTAATGGAGGACCAGAATTTTTTGGGATTATCTTTATGTTGGCTTTGTAGGTGGAGGTAGTTGGCTTTTTTATCTCTAGGTATTAGATGTTTTGCCTGGTTACGGAGTTGCTTGTATTGTAGTAGTATGAGGGGTCTTTGTTTTTCTGTCATGATTTCCAGATTTTATCCCTTCTGTGCATGACTTCTTTGGTGGATTTTGAGAGCCAGCATGCATGGGTATGTTTTATTTATTTTTGGCGGATGGGTGCTTGCCTATTTAGGATGTCTAAGAATGTTGAGTTATAGAGTTCAACAGCCTCATTAAGTGGTAGGGATTAGAGGGGTTCCCGATTTACTTTAGCTAAGGTTTCATAAAATATGGATGGTTGGAACTGTTAAAAAAACTAACAGACTGGTGTCAGTGTTTATAGTGGTTTAGACAGTTATAACCTTATGAATTTGACATTCATCTTCAAATAAGGTATAATTTTTAACACATTACAAAATTCCACACACCGTAATAACATTCAGCAAGTGACTTTTTAATAAGGGACAAAGGCACACACTTCCTAACTTGGGGAATTACACCTCAGTATATTAAGTCATGTTTGTGTGACCTTAAAATTACAGCTGTGTTATTATTTGTAGTACAAAGAACAATGTCAAAGAACACCAGTAAAAAGGGAAGTTAAAAGAGAAATAAATGTTTGATATCAAAACTTAATCCTGCAGTTAATTGTGCCTTGCCCCCTCCATTTTATCACCAAATGCAGCCTTTCCTGCTTTTAAATTTATGAGTATTTATGTGTTTATTTATTTTGGGGTACTGTTCATGTTGCCCAAACATATACTGCCCATTTTCAGTAGCAACCTAAGGAAAAAGGCTTCACAAAGACAAACTCCAGATGAAAGGGTTTAGTCCAAACACTCAAGTCAGACCTCACAATCCTCCCTGTTTTGGAAGGAGTGTTCCAGTTTTCAGTCCTGTTTTACCCCTTCACACAATTTTCTGAGTACCCACATTAGATGTGATTTTTGAAACTATCTAGGTAACAGAAAACCCCACTACATCACCGGCATACTACTGGGAACAAAAATTTAAAGAAAGAGGACACGCATCTTACATGTTTTTTCTGAAACAAAAATAAAACTTTATGTTGCAGGATTCTGCATTGTCTCTTTTGTAATGTGCTTCTTACATTTTCCCTTCATTTATGTCACTCTGTTTTTTAACGTCTTTCTAACTAGTATCTCACATTTTTATTGTGCTGTTTGGCATTCATATTGTATGCTAATTAGATGTCCAGATTTTTAGCTGAATGTTCTTACCTTTCAAGGGCATGTGCTCTTAGTTTCAATGTCTGCCGGTTGAGAGGTAAAAGTCAAACAGACTCTGCTATAAAATCTGTGTTGTTCCTGAAAACCTTCCTGATACTTTAACTGTTTGGTTTCTGGCTACTGATAGAATAAGACAATAAAATGGATTAGGGCTCAACAGGTATGAATACTGAAAAGACAACCGTAATGATTCACTCTGCTCAGTATTCTCTAAGAATGGAGCTTATCAAATCACATTGGCGGATATTCTGCAATAAGTGAGGTTAAGCCCAGTCTTTCCATAGTACAAATTGTTCTATATGAATTCAGTGTATTCAGTCATTGAATATAATGCCCCCTTTGGCATATATCTATCCACATGCGCAACAACTAGAACAGCATCAGACATAAGTTCATAGGAGATTACTAAGCTAGCAGTCCTTGAGCCCTTACAAGCCTAGTCATGTTAATCCCAGGATGTTCCATCTGTTGCTGTTAAGTGAACTTATTTTGCAGAGCTGTTCTATGGTCAGCACTGATTCTCCCTGTCCATGAGGGACATGGGTGCCACCTCTGGGGTGAATTTGTGGTCTCTCATCCATTTGTCTAGCTTGCGCTTGAATAGGGTCAGTGAGGAGCTCTGCTTCACTTGAAGTGGAAGTTTGTTGCAGAAGAGCAGCAGTCTTTGGGAGATACATTTGTCTCTCTAGCATGTTCTGTTAATGTCGCAGGCTAGGTTAAGATCCTTAGAGTGAGTGACACTTGTGCCATTAGATATGTGTATGTGAAGCATATCCATCAGAGTAGGGACAGAGACTGCCCTGTTGGCTAGGCACAAGTCTCCTCTCAGCGGCCTATATGATAATATCATACAGAGTGCAGTGACAGGGCTTTTAGTCTATCCATGTAAGTCATGGTTTGGAGGCCCTGTGTTTTCTTGGTGAGGAACCTCTGTGGTCTCTCCAGCTGCTGCAGGTGTCTGTTGAGGTGCATGCAAAAGGGAGCACTGTACTCTATTAGTGATCTGATGAGGGTCAAGTACAATGGGGCTGTAACATCCTTAGACCTGGATGCGAAGCCCTTACCTATGAGGTACACAAAGTAGAATGCTTTCCTTACCACAGAAGAAACTTGGTGGTCAAAGTTCAGACTGCTATCTACCTGTGTTCCTAGGTTTCACACCAGTGGGTTTGAGCTTAGGGGAATGTTGTCATTACTGTAGTTAGCGGGGAATTCTAATTTGCCAAAGAGAATAATAATGCACTTTTTGTGTTTAGTTTTAGACTGTGGCTTTGTCACCAGTCATTTGTCTGTTAGCCCTTCCTGTAGTATGTTAACTTCATTTGGGACTCCGTGACTGCACCCAATTTGCAGTCCTCAGTGAAGTTGGTAAGCCAAAGGTCATCTAATTTAGCCTTGAATTCTGAGAAGTAGATTCCAAACAATGAAGGACCCCGCACAGAACCTTGTAGTGCACCACTGCTGACAGGTCTACTGGTAGAGGTGAAGTCACCACCTTTGACAGTATGTGTTCTGTCAGTGAGCC
Organism: Protopterus annectens; assembly: GCF_019279795.1. Taxonomy (NCBI): domain Eukaryota; kingdom Metazoa; phylum Chordata; order Ceratodontiformes; family Protopteridae; genus Protopterus; species Protopterus annectens. The sequence continues at coordinate 169,750,835 of NC_056726.1, forward strand.
AACTGGCTACCCATCTAGTGATGTAAGAGTTACTGAGAGAATTTTTCAATGATACCTGAGTGGGGGATTGTGTCAGAAGCCTTGGCGAGGTCAAGATAGGTGGTATGCACCATGTTACCTTCATCCAGGGCTTTGGTGACTTTCTCGAAGAAGTCCACCAGGTTTAATAAGCATGATCTACACTTAATAAAGCCAAATTGAATTGGGTCTAGAGTTTGAAGGTCACCTATGTCCTTGTTGATAAGGTCCATGATGTTTCTTTTCATGGCCTTGCAGATGAGACTGGTTTAGACTTATAGGTCTGTAGTTCCCAGGGTCTGTTGATGGCCCCCCTTTGTGCAAGGGGATTAATGTTGCTGTTCACCACTCCGCTGGAACAAAGCCAGTTGTCAGGCTATGGTTAGAGGGAGTGCTAAGTTGGTCTGCTAGGTCCTGTTTTAGATTGCTTAATAAGTATCCTAGGATGTTATCTGGTCCCATTGAGGCAGTGTTTTTGGCCTTGGAGAGTGCAGATAAGACTTGAGCTCTAGAGATACTAGACAGAAGACTGGTGTCGCGTATGCTTTAGGATATGGCCGGTAAACTTTGCATCAAATCTGTCAGCTCGCAGGTTGGCAATTTCCTCCAGTGCAGTATGAAGGGTACCATCTATTACATGTTCTTCACAAATCTAGGCATTCCCTTTTAGGTTTCAGATGTAATTAATGCATGCCTTATAATTATCCTTAGCTAGTGACATTATTTTGGCTTCTTACTTAGCTTTAGAGGATTTCATGGGATTTCTGATTTGCTTGTTCAAGCTGAAGGGGGAATTCTTCCTCTGCTGAATCAATTCCTCTTATTCTTAGACAGCAGTTTCTTTCTCTTGTTGTATAACCTGTTTATACTTGAGGTCCACCAAGGTGGCTTGATTTTCAGGAGGACCTGGTTTTAATCCAGTCAGGTGCAGCTGAGTCTATACAGCTGCTTAAGTGTTTGTACAGGGCATCTGAGTACACCTCTGCACAAGAGTCATTGTTGTCTGTGAGTGCAGTGGGGCTATAAAACTTTTTATATCATTGCTTAGTAGTCTGAAGTTAGCTTTGGAAAATTCTTCAGTTTTTTTTTTTTAGCTGTGGGGGTGTCAGGTCCTGACATTACTTCAAATGAGACAGTTTTATGGTCTGACCTTACCAGGGAAGGCATCACACATTGAGTAGTGCAGTGACTCCTCATGTTGGTGAGTACTATGTCTAGGACATTTGAGCCCCTTGTGAGGGTTCGGACTATCTGTTCCAGGCCATTTGAATTAACAAAGTCTAGGAACCTCTGGAAGAGTATGTTTGTGCTTGTATATGTCACCCATTTGCTGGTAGGATAGTTGAAATCACCCATGACTAAGGTGGTGCTGGGCTGTATGGAGAGGGTTTCCAGTAAGTCCAGGTAGGTGGTATGCTTTACTTGGATCATAGTGGGGGACTTGCATAACTGGGTTGCTCTCTGCAGCCTTGAACCATGTATCAGTGACTGCACTGACATCAACATCTTCCAAGGTGAGGAGTGCTTCCAGGGTGTGCAGCTTCATGTGTAGATTTCTAGCATTAAGCAGCAGAACCTTGAGTTTGCCTCAGGTGGATTTTGTTACATCAGAAATTGTGTTGTTTTGACATTGCCTAAAAAAGACACTATGTGGGAGGAAAGCATGTTTGCCAGTATCTGCAAGCCTAGAGGAGACAGATGTTGACCATCTCTGGCAAAGCAGCATGGCCTGTCGACCATGTCATCCCAGGCTGACAGATACTGGATTCCCCTGAACTGACACCAGAAGCTAAGTCAGTTGTTGAAGTTTATCATTTTTTGTTTATACTGTGGCATCATCCTGGGAGAATGTAGAATGCTGCTTAAAGCAGGGGTTATACCTGCCTGGGACACATAGTCTAAGAGTTAAGCCATGTCTGTCTTCATATAGTCCAGATTCACTCCAATATGAACTATGACCGAGTCGTAATGGTACTTGTTGATTGACATGAATGCATGATGGATCCTGTCACCTGACAGACAGCTGGCCATGACCTTCTTCTTGTCCAGCCTGATGAGGGGAACATCTGTGTGTCACCTATGACCAGGGCATTTGGTTTAGAGGTGTTCTGCTTAGGGGGTTTATTTGTTGAGACACATTTGTATGTGTTATTATGTGTAGTGGTTTCTATTTGTGTAACAGTGTGTGCACTTTATTTACGGTTGGGAGGTCTCTGAACCTTTGGTAGGCTTTAGTGAGTACTTCCACATGTGTGTGTCTGTGTGTTGGGTCTTTAGTTTGTGTGAGAGGTGAAGAGTGTGTACTGGCAATCTGTATGATATCTGGTTTGTTGTTACATGGGAGAAGTGATTCCAGTTTCATAGTATTCTTATATCTCATAGCATATTTGTTTACTGTAGGAGTAAATGGTTGTCAGTATACAAGAGCCAATTATTACTTTGCCTTAGTATTCCCATGTCAGTCAGGCTGGCCGAAGAAATGATGGGAGACTAACTGTCCATTATAGCAGGTTTTTACCATATGAGCTATTAGGGAAAGAAATGGGCTAGACTGATCAGTTTTTGCACTAGGACTATCAAGAGTTGTTAAATTGAGGGTTGTGGAGAATAGGTGTGGCAACACTGCTCAGTGTACAACTAAGCTGCCTTTAGTGCAACAAAAAGCTTGTGAGGGGTCCACTGACAGTTGTCTAGGGAAGAACTGTGTTTCAAGGCATTTGCATCTATACAGGGCATAACTTACTAAAATGATACAAGACCTAAACAACATGCCCTACATGATCCAATTCAAAGTCTTGTCACTACATTCTGTATTCTACAGACAGCTAAGAGGTGACCTGTGTCTGGCATACAAGGCATCCTCCAATCCATTACTGATAGATTTACTGCACATCATCAAGTGAAATACTTGGTCTAGGAATATAAACCTCTTTTGCAACATCAACAGAATGGTTTGGCAGGACAGGTATATCTCACAGAAGATACTGCTGCTATGGAACAGACTCCCCATCCACATAAAACAAAGTTTATCCCTGCCCATATTCAAATGCAACAACTCTATGGACGGGAAACAGAAAATTTACCCAGGACTGCCCCTGTACTATTAATGGACAGAAGCAACTCCTAAATGCTTTACCCCAGGCCTGTGGCCCCTCAAATCATCTATGGTATGATCCCAGCTATTCTCTTTTGGGGTAAGATATAATTATCAACCCTGGGATGGGTATGGCCAATCTGTAACCAAGTGGGATAGGTTATTTTGAGCACAAAAGGGGAAACTGGCTAGGCTTAAAATGGTCCACAAGGGCAGCTATCCTAGTACTTATCTGTGAACCTATGAAACAATAAACCCTGTTGTGATTCACCATAGAATTATATGAGAAAAGTGAAGAATAATCTATAAAAGTAATTACCATTACTTGACCTTGTGTTACATGATTTTGAACAGCCTCTTTCATAAAGGATGCCAGCAAAAACCTGCTCACCAGTCTACAGGACACCAAAGGCAGATGGAAGGAGTACTTCCAGCAGCTTCTGAATGAAGAAAACCCCACTTAAGTTGTACTGCCCCAGACACAGCCTTCAGTGAAACAAGAGGAGGAGCCCCCCATAAAAGAAGTAAAAACAGTACTAAGGAAAATTAAGTCAGGAAAAGCAGCACGCTTAGATGAGGTCACAGCAGATATGATAAAGGTGCTGGATACGATAGGAGAGAAATGGCTTTTGAGGGTACTCATAGCAGTATGAATAGAAAGCCATATCCCAGTTGACCGGAGAATAAGCATACTAGTGCCACTGTGTTCAAGAACAAAGAGGACATTCACAACTCTGGGAAGTATTGATGTATCAAACTCCTATCACACTGCATGAAAGTTCTGGAGAGGGTGACTGACAAAAGAATTCACAGAGTAGTGGAAAGTAAAATGGGAGATGAGCAGTTCAGATTCAGATCAAGATGCAGCATGACTGACCCAGTGTTTGCAGTGAGACAGATAGTTGAGAAGATGCTAGAGATGAGGAGAGGGTCCAACTGGGCTTTCCTAGACTTGGAGAAAGCATGTGACAAGGTCCCAAAAAAGATGATTTGGGCAGTCTTGCAGTGGTTTGAAATCCCAGAAACATTGGTAGAATTAGTCCAAGCTATGTACAAGGACCCAATAACTCAAGTATGAACAGTATGCAATCTCACAGAGAAATTCCCATTGGGAGTGGGTGTGCATCAGGGTTCAGCTCTGAGCCCACTGCTGTTCATGCTGGTGATAGCCTACATTAGAAAACAGGTTGGAGGGGACAGATCAACAAAGTTGCTGTATGCAGACCATGTGGCATTACAGGCAGGTTCTGAGCAAGACCTTCAGCAAAGGATAGGGGAATAGAATACAAACCTGAACACACATGGGATGAGACTGAGTACAGATAAGACAATTTTAATGGCATCAGATAAACTAAATCAGAAGAAGCTAAGACCTGAGGTAGAAGGTAAGATAGTAGAACAGGTAATAGCTTCAAGTATCTGGGAGGGGTAGTTGAGAACAAGGGAAATCTGAATGAGATCATCAAAGCTAAAATCAGAGGGGCTGCAGCCAACGGGCACAGAGTGGCAGGGGTAGTGTATGACAGATGAATGCCAAAGAAGCTGAAAAGTAAGGTGTACAAAACAGTGATACAACCAGTATTACTGTATGGTAAAGAAGCATGGGCAGTAAAGGCAGAGCAGTTGAGGGAGCTAAAGGTGATGGAAATTAAGTGCCTGAGATGGGTGGTAGGATGCACAGTGTGGAATAGATGAAGGAATAAGGACATCAGAGCAGAAGCCAGAGTAGCTCCAGTTGGAGAAAATGTCAGACAACAGATTATGATGGTTTGGGAACATGTACAGAAAAGGAGAAGACAATCTGCTGAAGAAGAAGATTTGAGACAGACAGGAAGAAAGCAAGTGGAAGCCAGGGCATCCAGGAAAGAGGTGGATGGACTGTGTGAGGGTAGACCTGCAACAGTCAGGCATGAGTGTTGTAGAAGGTAGGATAATATCATTGAATAGAAAGAGAATTGGTGACAGTTGACATGACATCCTGAACCCTTGTAGAAAATGGGGAAAAAGGGTTGACAAGGATGATAAGGATGATAATGATAATGGTGTGTATGGTACTGGAAAACTAAAAGTGGGGTAGATATGATTCTTTTTCACAAATCATGGAAGAGATGAGAGCTACAATCCATTTGTCAGTTAGACTTCTGTAGTGGGAAAGTCTGGGAATTGCTTCTGAAGAAAAAATTGTACATGGGGTAGAGGAAGTTATTAAAGAGCAAGCAGTCAAATGGGTGTAGGTTTATGCCAGATAAATCTAATAGTGTTCCCTGAGTGTGTACTAAAGAATGGCAAGGATCTGCAAATAATTTAGACTATAGTAAGGCATTTAACAGTACTATATAAAAGGTTAGTGAACAAATCGGATAGCTTTAGAATGTATCCTGGGAACATAGCGCAGGTTAAATACTGGCTAAAAACAGTGTACAAAGGATTATAGTGAGCAGAGTCCACAATGAAGGAAGGTAGGGTATCAATGAAGTCACTATATGGTTCAGCAGTAACTATTGTCCTTTCAGTGTTTTTTTGCAGGTGACATTGCAGATAGAGGTGGGCAAGCTTGGGATTTTTGAAGAAGAGCCAAGCCAAGGGTCTGACTTGGCTCTTAGAGCCCACTAACAGCCAAGTCAGAGCAGACAATCAGAACAGTAGTTCAGTTAAAAATAAATGTCTGAAAGTTCAGAGCAAATTATTTAATGAATAGACTTTGACATTATCAGCATTTGCTGAAATGAATGAATGCTGGCAGTATATTGATCACACTTCCTAACTGCTTTCACCTAGCCACCCTGTTCGCCATGCCCAAGCTAAAGGTCTGCTGACAATGAAAAATAGGAAAAAAATATAATAAAACACATCATATTAGTACATTACTTTGATGGAACAGGAATGCTGCCCTGGCTAGTAGAAAGAAATTAATTTTTTCACCTTGTGGTCTAATGATGATTTAGTGCACAGTAGCTTCACCACATTTTCATAGGTCCATAGGTGTTTACTAAGCTAACGACCACAAGGGCCTTTTTAAGCCTAGCCATGCATCCCAATTCTCTGACAAGTTCTGATACCCGTGATAAGTGTAAGCATGGGCCTGGGAGATGAACCATTTATAGGTTACCTTTCCAACAAATGGTCAAACAGCCCCAACGTAAAAGTAGATACACTGCCTACATGAAATAACAAAAGCTTTGTGAAATGCTGAATTTTGTTAGTTTTATATAAGAAATTATCAGTTCCTTTAAGGCAGTGAACAATAATAGTAAGAAACAAACTCTGCTCGAAAATATTCTTTCATACGTTTGTCAACACAACCCCAATGAAACTATCCTCCTTGGGTATGTCAACATTAACTGATTAACTCTCAGTAATCCAAACTCTAATACTCGTATTAATTTATATAGCTTTACAGAGCTAATCTCCCAACCTACTTATGCAAACAACTCTCACACATCTAGCACTCTTGTTGACTAGGTACTTATATCTAATCCCTCCAAATATCATAAGCCTGAAACCCTACCAAACACCCTGAGGAATCACTCCCCTATAAAAGTGCTTAGGTTCACTCCCCACTTCTCAAAACCTCCTAAATGTATCACTTGTCACAAACTCTGTAACTTCCATCCAGAAACCTTTAATGCCCTCCTCTCTAAAGTAAACTGGAAATTCCTTACCCTACTCCCACTAGAAGAAGCAGTCCTAGCTTTCAACTCCACCTTCCTTAGCATCTTAGACTCACTTGCTCCCCCTCGCAAAGTTCAAATTACATCCACCATATCTCCATAGCTTTCAAAAGCCACTTGTACCCTTATGATAACTAGAGACAAATTATGGAAAAAATGGTCACAAACTAAGCTCCCTACAGACTTGCAAAAATATAAAGAACTCATAAATCTGACAAAAAACACATAAAGATAAAAAGGACTTCTATAACAAATCTCCCACAGCCATAAAATCTAATCCTAAAAAATTCTGGAACTCCATTATCCAAATATTACATCCCAGTAATCTTAGCTCCCTCAATCCATGCCCAGACAAGATATCTGAAGAAACTGCCACTATCTTCAATACCTATTTTATCGATTCAATATCTAAGCTACTGAACCCTAACCCAAACTCCTCTACTACTAACATCTCCAACTTTTCTGAACCTATTCCCAATACTATCTCCTCAAATATCTTCTCCCTCAAACCTGTACCTATTAGCTACATCAAAACTCTGCTCTCTAAATTAAAACCATGCTCACCATCAGCTGACAATATTCCTTCCACTTTTTTTCTACTAGCAGCTGACTCTCTTACTCTTCCAGTATTTATCCTAATTAATCGCTCTATCTCTGAATCTAAAGTCCCTTCCATCTGGAAACAATGCTACACTCTACCTATACACAAAGGAGGTAACTCCTCCGATATCTCCAGCATTAGACCTATCTCTATCCTTTCCCCTCTCTCTAAAGTATGAGAAAAATGTATTCATAAACAAGTTTTGCAGTATCTAATACAGGCAAATCTGCTTACACCCACTTAACATGACTTCAGACCCAAATATAGCACCACTACAGCTCTATTATCCTTCCTCAACACTGTCTCTATAACCATGGATGATCATAAACTTATTTCTTGCCTATTCCTGGACCTCTCAAAAGCTTTCAACACTATCTCACACTCTCTTCTGTTGCACAAACTGCATAACCTCAACATCTCCTCTGATACTGTTGCATGGCTCTCCAGCTACCTCACTGATAGATCTCAATCAGTGAGATGGCACTCTGCACTCTCCCCTCCTCTCCCTGTAAAAATGAGTGTACCGCAAGGGTCTATCCTAAGGCCTTTGCTTTTTAATATCTTTACTAATCAGCTCTATACCTCCTGTCCTCAGTCATCTTTAGTGCAATACACAGATGACTCTACAATCATCACTACAGCCAACTCTCTCTCTAAGCTCTTCTTAGCTACTCAGGCATCTTTTAACTTAGTTGCAACATGGCTCTCCAATAACCAGCTCAGCTCATTCTTAACCCTAAAAAACAAAGCTGTTACTCTTCCTTCCTAAAAAGTTCAGCAATATTAAACCCTCCTTCTCCATACAGTCCCTTAATAACACTTCCATTCAGGTAGAATCCAGCACTAAGCTCTTAGGTGTAACCATCGACAATCAGCTTAAATTTGACTTGCATGTTAATAACTGTATCAAAAAGACTCATTCAAAACTAGGGCTCCTTTACCGTAACAAGAAATTCCTTACCTCTGAAGCCAAGATTACTCTCTCTTACCTACCTTCTACCCAGTCTAATGTACAATTCCCAAATTCTCACAAATCTTAACTCAGCACTCCTGACCAAACTCGAATCTACCTACAACAAGGTAGCTAGATTTGCTGCCCAACAAACCTACAAATCCCATCACTGTCTCTCTCTAAAATGCCTAAACTGGCTTGAATTCCCCCACCAGCTTCTTCTCTCTCAGCTCCAGATCATCCATTCTGTCCTATACCAGCCTTCCTACTGCCCAGCACTATCCTCTCTCATTTCCTATTATTCTCCCTCCAGACCTCTCCAAAGCTCTAACCAAAACCTACTACAAATCTACAAACCCAAGTCTAAATTTGGATGCAACATATATAGCTATCACTCCACTATTGCCTGGAATAGGCTATCACTAGAAATCAGGACTGTTACACTATCCTAAACAATTTAAGAAAAACACCAAAGAGCACTTTAAAAGTCACTCGTCCTGCCACTGCACTCTCCCTCCTTAAACATCTCCTACTACCCATACCTTAATCTACTTTTTGCCCTTAACTCACTCTTCTCACTAGTGCTCTCTAATCTTCCTTGACTACTCTTGTGATGATTGGGGAGAGATGGGTGAAGGCTGCCAGCCTAGTCAAATAGAATTTGATACATAATTCTATCAACTGTATAAATAAATGTAAAATACAGGCATGCCTTCTTGAGTGTAAAAGAATACTGTGAAATGTGGAACTGCAAAATATGTGACAACATTGCACTCTACTGGCCCAGTAAAGCTTGTTGTGACTCTTTCATGTTTTACAAGTCAGTTCCAGTGAGTCTGGATGAAGGTTTCATGCCCATTGTTTTAAGGCTAAAGTTTATGACCAGAATTTACATGTGAAAGGTGCTTTATTGCTCTGGTTTCTGCTAGAGTGTATATGTGAAATGCCTTGTATTATTGTAGTTTACTGAACAGGTGTCAACTTGCTAAATAATACAGTTTGTGACCTGAGAAAACCTACATGTCAAAATGATGTAATTTAGGGAGGGCTCAGCAGAGCTGTTGGTTAGTGTTTAAAAACTATTGTTCAGTGAGAGACTGAGAGCATTTTGACTTTGGACATCTAACTCAACACTTTGCCTTATGCTCACATGTAAGTTTTAGCACTGTGATTTATTGTAGGAATAGTTAAAGCTAGTAAAGATTAATTAGGTATTTTTCTTTGAAATCAGACCTGTACTACTGTATTATTTTAAGTTTCTGTGTGATCTCTGAACTCTTAGATATCTCTGTGGTGTAGTAGTTTTGTCTTGTGTTTTAATTATTTATTATTAAATATTTTTAAAAGCTTCTACCTGTGGCTGGTTTATGTAGAGATAAAATATGCTTTAGAGTACATTATATATTTATAGAGTTTATTGTAATAAGCCCTTCCAATAAGCCTTGAGACTGATTAGTCATACTACCATTGGATTATAATATTGTACAGTAATAATTAGACACCCTTTTAATGGCCTTTTAGTAGCTGATAATTAACTGGGTGGTGGCAGGAATTACTACTGTATGGTCTGGGTAATAGGGGCACAGCTGGAGAACCTGTGCTAGCCTTTTCCCAGGAAAGTCTGTGTGGTTGTATAACCTCTTCTCAAAGTGTATGTGTGTGTATGCATCAGCTACCTGGGCAGAGGTACGAAGCACTGGTTGGACAGAGAGGGCACTGGAGGTTTTAGCTTGCCCAGTTAGGCTGAGACCTGGACCCTATAGCTGTGCCAGTGGGGAGTCTTATTGGGTACCTGGTGAGCAAAGGAGCAACCAGCCCCAGACTGACTGTGATCTCTGTGGGCACTTAAGGGAAATAGTATTTTACTGTGTGTATTAATTATCCTTTCCTCTTCTCGGAGACGACCTCACTAGTGTTAGTGGTGAGGATTGAGGCTCCTTGATTGCAGGGCCAGGGCACGGCCATCACAACTCTTTCTACTGTCTTCTAAAATCTATTAAGCAAATCACCTCAGAGAAACATTCTATTGTAATTGTCTTGCCTTCATCTAACTACATTATGATAAAACTGGGTTTTTATAACCACTTACCCCAAAAACTATATTCATCTTAATGAAATATTTATTTTTATACATCTTGAAATAGTTTTGCTATACTCCTGATTATTGACACTGTATAACATTGTATTGCCACTTAATGCATTGTAATAATCCTGTAACATTGCTGTTTAATGGTAATTTATAATGAAAATTGTATAATATGTTGGGGTTTTCTCCCCCGGCCTCTGCTGAAAAAGGGCTCTTCAGCTCAGTCAGACAATCCCGGTCAACAAATGTAAAATAAAAATAAATAAATGAATGAATAAAGAGTATTCTTAACAATCTAAATATTTGGGTGCAAAACAAATATACTGTCCCAGTGCATTGTACCTTTTTTTGAGAAGGTACACCACTTCTGACTGTGAAGTTGCTACAAAATATAAAATGCTATCAAACTTTGCTCTTTGATAGATACTGTCCTCCAACAAACCATATTGACCACAACTGTCCTTTGTTCTCAGTTATTTATACCCCCAAAAAGACAGCCCCTTTATGTACACTAATTTTCACTAAGAAAAGAATAAAAAATGTAAGAACTGCAGTAACATTTTACTTTCAGCTTGTGATTAGCAAACACATACACTGTCCCCAAAATGTCATAGTACTTTTTTTTTTTGCTAGCAGTGATTATATGATGACCTTCTACTTTCATCCACAAGATGCCTCCACACCCCTTCCCCCCAAAAAAGCAGCCCAGTTTTGTGCACATCTTTGATGATTGATGGTGATGAAAGTGAAAGAAAAAAGAAACAACTCCTACAATAATGTAGTAATTTCAAAATGTTGCTCTTGAGCACACACACTCATCCTCCAAACATACACTAAGCACCTCTCGGAGATTCACAGCATTGAGCTAAAGTCAGGGAAAATTGAGAGACTATGGCTTACCTTAGTAAAAACAAACAAACAAAAAACACAAACTAATTCTGCCCATGCTGTCCTTAGCATTGGTAGTGCTTTCCAAGCTCTCTTGAACTCTTTCTGTCACTGAAACAGGCTCCTCTCTCTCCATGGAAACATGCAAGCACTCTGCAGTAAAGGAAATAATGTACCCTCATCCTAAAAATGAGCTGCAAGTAATTTTAAAATAGAATTGTCCAACTGCAATATCTTGCAAGAGTCCTGTCCCATGAAAAATGTTTAAATCTTTTCCTTTTTCACCACTGTGGTACATGGCATCACCCTCTCTGGTATTCCACCCAAACACAATAATGTGATACTGAGACTGGACCTAATCAAAAGCATTCTCAGCCTGCATGTGTGGTCTAAATGAACAGTTCAACAGTCCAGCAGTTACTCACAGAAAAAAACTTGAAATTGAGGCTCAGATCTTTCTTGACTTTTTAACCTGCTGGTACATGAGTCAGAGTCAAGCTTATAGTCAGGCTTGAGCCAAACTCAAGCTGGCTCTGGCTTGCCCTCTAATTGCAGAATGTCTGGAATAAAAAAATGTCTTTTTAGTAGATAAGAAAAATGTAACAGGTGTGACACACAAGAAAAGGCAATACAGGATCTGACTATGTTAAACAGTCAAAAAACAATGGCAGTTTAAATTTGGGGCATAGAATTGTAAAATAATGCATTTGGGAGAAAAATAAATATAGAAAATGACCCCAAAGCAAATAAGCAGTGTTAAAAAGCAGTACTGAGATGATGTGGGAATACAAGGTGAAAATGTGTGAAACAAGCAATAGTAGAACACTTTGCATGAAGTGACAGTAAAAAAAAAAAAAAAGAACAGCTGAAGTTACATATAGAGTTGTAGACATTCTGTCACCAAAAGGATGAAGACAGCCTGCAAGCTGTTCATAGAAATTAAAGGAAAATTCTACCTTAGAACTAAAAAAATCTATTTTTTCACTGTGTTTTCTGAGTTATTTAACACCTCAAAATCACTCTGAGTGCTTCTTATAGAATGTTAATGTTTTTCCACAAATGGCTGCCAAAGGGGCTAACATATCAACATGGTCTTGTTTTTCTTCAGCCCTTTCTCTTTCCCATGGTCCATTTCAATTCTGCTTTATACAAGTCATGCTAGACATAAGGAAGTAGTGTTGTATTTCCATACAATTGACATATAATGGGATTAGTATCAGTCACTGTCATCTTTTATACCTTCTGTGACAGGACTGCTTCTTTTTTCCCTCAAAATACCCTAATTTATGTTTGTTTCGGTGCCTGTTTTACACTACACTAAGAAGTTATTTAGCTGCAACCAAAAATAGCTAAATTGCAGGCCTTTGTTCAGAGTATCCTTTTGTAGTTTTGTAGAGTATCCTGCTGTATGAATTGACAGTTCCCTTCCCCAACACTATTTCTGAGGTGACAAAACTGTCACTGCACTTAGAGATTCTTGCAGTTTCATGTGTGATAGCCACTATCGGACAGGAAGGGATTTAAGAATATTTCTGTTCTCCAGTGCCAGCAACAGAAAGATTTTTATTTATTACCTGAATTTTGTAGAAAATGCTTTATTTTAATTTGTTTTATAATTGTTATGTTCTTGTTTCCCCTTATTAAGTAAGTTTTAAAACAAAATATAGCCAACTTTTTATTTAACTGTGATTAACTGTTTTTTTCTGAGGCACAGATGTCTTGTAGCATAATATTTTCCATCTTTGCTTGTTACTGTGCTCATAAAGTACAGGAAAATCACCCCCTCGCAAACAAGGTAAACACCTTGGCATGCTAATTACTGCATAAGCAACTGAGACGCATGCTAATTAACCCACGGCATGATGCACAAAGAGGTGTGGAAACTTTTAATTCAGTAAGTGTTGTGTAGCGGCGCTGACCCCCCGCATAAACAAGGTAAACACCATGGCATGCTAATTACTGCATAAGCAGCTGAATTGCATGCTAATTAACTAAGGCAACATGTTGGAGCTATTCAACAAGCTATAAAGCAACCATGATAACTCTGTAGTCTCTACCTCCCCTCTATTTGTCTTACTCCTCTTCAAATATATTAGAATTATTTCCTTCTATTTCATTTACTCTTACTCCTCATTTCTCTCGTTTACTATCTGACATGTAATACAGTGTTTCTACACTTCTGGCATCATACAGATGTAACGTTTAACTTCTAAATTATACCCTCACTATTGTTATACCACTGTTATGTCTTCTTCCCAGTGATACTTTTGTTATACAATTTATATCACCTTTTATTATATTGTATATTTTTGTAATGGGAATTTTTCCAGGTAACATTTAAGGTATTGTGCTTTCGTATATATTCTGGAACTTGTCTCCTCAGGTTTGGGAATTGTACTCTGTATCATTATGTCCATTGTATTTTTGTTGCATGTTTGTATGTTGTTTGGAGCTTTTCTCCTTGGGGTCTCCACTGAAAATGGATCTTTGGCTCAGTTGGACCAACCCGGTTAACAAATGTCAAATAAATAATAAATAAAATATAGACTGTGTTGGTTACCTCTCAACTGTACTGCTTTTCGCAGAATGTCCAGATTTTTGCCTCATATTTTTGGTCTGTTTCTCACAAAGTTGTGTTTTTCTGGAAAACCATTGGCAGATCATTGAGGGTTGAAGTCAGAAAAATAATGACAGACGTTTACGTTTCAGACTTCATACCCTTCAGAAAGTTCATGTTAATGCAAAACCTGTTACTCTGTCAACTTTGTAAGTTTGTAAGATCAATATTTAAAAAGTGTCCCTATTTGGGGGTCTTTGTCTCCCCATTCTTTATGGCTTTGTCCAGATTTCTTGCTCTAAGAGGTTGAGCAATTTGGTTGGTGTTCCCTATGAATTCCAAAACTTTTGGAATACAGCAATGGAAAGGAGTCCACACAAACAGAATAAAAAGTCTAATGTCTGAGATTTGTACAGAACTGACCTCAACATGTGACAGTAGGCTGGATGCAACAAAAGGAGAGTAACAATAGCAACATAATCCTTTTTTGTGCAATAACATAAATGCAGCTTTGCTCCCCACCCCCAAATGAACAGTACACTTGTAAGTAATATAGACAGATAAAAGTGTAAAAGTGTGTGCTAATCAAAATGAATAGAAAAAAAAAACATTAAACATACTATTCATAGTTACATATCAACATATCCAATATGTAGCTGACATAATGCAGGCATATCATCTCAAAATCAGTACTCCTTTGTGCAGATGTATCCCAAAGTAATATCCTCTCTTCTGTGTTCAACACACAAACAATTCTGCTCCCCTTCAGTTTCGCTAGCTACACTGTTGCTTTCTGGTGTAGATTCAGGGCTGTCAGCACGGTGAAGATGCAAATGAGGTCTGAACTCATTAGAATTGCTGCACTTATCTAGCCAAACTGGAGGTAAAGCTCTCTCCAACCAAGACTGAACTTGACAGTCATGAGGAGAAGGTAAATATTTGCACCACACCACACTCATCACATAGTCTCACTAAATCTACACCACCAAAACACACACACATAGAAAGACAAAACACACAATTACATTTGTGGAGGCTCTCAATAAAAATATACCCAAGCAACAGTGACCTCCAAAGCAGAAACGCAAGCAACCTCCATCCCCCAACACAACCCAAATGACACATAGCCCACAGACTCAGTGTGCCACTCAACCACAGCCAATAAGGCAAAACAACGTACCCAACACACTAGTCATAGGAGAAACTACAGTTAGGTACACAGATGTCCCACTCACCAGTAAACAAAGCGAAAGTTACTGTCAGCTGCCTGTCAGGTGCCAGGATATGCCACATAACCCACGCACTCAGGTCACTCCACAACAAGTACAAATATGACTCTGTCATTGTCCATGTTGGTGTGAATGACCTGAGACGTACCTCCCTGGACTACATGAAAAGAGACATGGAAGAGCTCTCCGATCTTGTAGCCCAGGCAGGTATGACCCTAGCCCTGAGTAGCATTCTGCCATCCCCCCGAATGATACCGCAGTACAAGGACAAAATTATTGACTTCAACAATTGGCTAAGCTTCTGGTGTCATTCTAAGGGGATCCAGTATCTGTCTGCTTGGGATGACATGGCAGACCACGATGCTTTGCCACAGATGGCCTGCACCTATCGCCCCTGGGATTCTGGATACTGGCTAAGGCTCTTGCTGCCCCTATAGTGCCTTTTTTAGGCAAGGTTCAAATAACAAATTCACCACCGTAACAGGAACAGGCAAGCAAAAACTGAGGGTAATCCTACTCAATGCTAGAAGTCTAAATCTCAAAATGCACTCACTTGAGGCACTCCTTAAAATGGAGAACATCAATATCTGTGCAGTGACTGAGACCTGGTTCAAGGCTCCAAAGAGCACCCCTGCACTACCAGGCTATAACTCATACCACACTTTTCGGCCATGTAACCTGGACCGAAACACCAAAGACAGAGGTGTGTCCATATTCATTAAGGATATCCACACCTCCGGGCTAGTTGCTCAGCATAATGCATCTGAGGTTATCCAAGTGCAACTAACTCTGGGCAAAACTGCAATCCAAATTGTAGCTTGCTACAGATCCCCCACCATGCCCCAGGATTCCCACTCCTCTTTTCTTGATGTACTGGAAAATATTAGGGTTCAACCAAACACCCTAATAATGGCCGACTTCAACTACCCCACCATTAACTGGGAAAACTACTCGTGTACCAACTCCTTAGCTCAACGTTTTTTTGGAATTCATAAACTCCAATGCCCTGGATCAACTTATCCACACCCCCACCAGGGGCAACAATATCCTAGACCTAGTCATTACCAACATGAGTGACCGGTGTTCCACACCTGAAGTCAACTCCTCGTTGGACCGATCCGACCATAAGCTAATCACCCTTGATATCCACATCCCGCCCCCACCCCCCATTAAGGAAGCCATGGTAAAAAAATTCTCCAAAGCCAACTTTATGCTTCTTAAGACGGAAGTGGTGAGCTTCATGACACCCATGCAGATGGACAATACAGTTACAACTGCTGAATCCTACATAAATGCACTCTATAAGCACTTACACGAGTGCATGGATCGTGCTATCCCAAACAGAACCAAGATGCTATCCTCCAAAAAAAGGAAGTCAATCTGGTGGTCCACTGCCATAAACAAACTGTACAACAGAAGGAAGAAACTGTTGCAAAAGAGAGTAAAATCCCATGTGTGGAAGAGCTCCCTGGTCAGCCTCAGTAAGAAGCTGAGATCCCTTATAAGATCCTCCAAAGCTAGCTACGAAAACAAAATTGCCACTAATTCTAAGGACAACCACAAAGCATTCTATAGCTATGTCAAGAATCTCGATGGCAACACCCAGATCTGCTCTGAGTTACAACACAAAGGCACGGAAATTACAGAACCAACTGATATTGCCAACATCCTGGCAGATAGGTTCAGTGCTAACTTTACCCCCCCTTACCCCCTAAAGGGCCCATATCTATATAGGAAGAATGCAGAGTCCCTGTAATTACAACTACACAGGTAAAAGCTGCACTCTCTAAAGCCAAAAACACAGCATCCATGGGACCGGACAACATCCCAGGTTGCGTTTTACACAAACTTCAGAACAAACTTGCTCCCCACTTAAGCACCATGTTCAGTAATAGCCTCGCATCAGGCTTTGTGCCCACTGAATGGTGCACAGCAACAGTTATCCCACTCCACAAAGGGGGAGCCACCACTGATCCCGGGAACTATTGACCTATTAGCCTGACAAGCCTGGTATGTAAGGCCATGGAACGTATCATCATGGAACTCATAAACAAAGACATTGGTAATGTCCAAACTCTGGATCCCACCCAGTTCGGGTTTGTGAAAGGCAGGTCATGCCTCCTGAACCTGATCGATTTCTTTGAGGCAGTCACCAAAGCCGTGGATGAGGGTAAGGTGGTTCACACAGCCTATCTTGACCTTGCCAAGGCTTTCGTCACCATCCCCCTTTCTGGAATTATAGCTAAACTCACTAAACTAGGTATAAATCCCTACATCACAAGATGGGTTGCCAACTGGCTCACTGACAGAACCCACACTGTAAAAGTTGCAGACTCACAATCTGACCTCAAAGCAGTGACAATTGGAGTACCATAGTATTCCGTCCTGGGACCTCTCCTGTTTGGTGTCTACTTCTCTGAAGTACAGGCTAACACAGAAGGCCTCTGGCTAATGAAGTTTGCAGAAGACTGCAAACTAGGAGCCATAGTCAAGTCCCCAAATGATGTGGACATCCTACAGAAGGGCCTCACTGAGACAGATACCTGGTGTCAGAGTCATGACCTCAAGCTCAATGCAAAAAGTGCAGTGTCATTCCCTTTGGTAAAAACTCTGTACCCATGAACTACCGCATAGGAAGCAATCTACTTAACACCGAATGTGTGATAAGAGACCTTGGGACACAGGTGGACAGTAGTCTCTCCTTTGATAGTCAAATCACCACAGTAGTCAGGAAGTCCTTCTACATGGCACACCTCATCATAAAAAGGTTCTCATCCAGGAAAAAAGAGGTCATTGTTCCCCTCTACTCGACACTCATTAGACCCATTATAGAGTACAACGCCCCTTTTGGAATGTACTTCACAAGACATTTGCAGCAGCTGGAAATGCCACAGAAGTACCTCACAAAGAGGATTACTGACCTCAAACAAATGCCCTACACTAACCGCCACAAAAACTCCAGCTTTACTCCATAGCATATCGCCTGCTCCGAGGTGATCTCTGCCTAACATATAAAGCTATGTCAAACCCAGAGCTGTTGGACATGCCACACCTAAAGAAATCCCAATCCCTCCGAGCTACACACTCTAGGGACCTAAACCTTGTCACCACATAAACAGGACATGCTGGAGAGATAGATTCCTGTCCCAGAGACTTCCCATACTCTGGAACAGGCTACCAATCTATGTCAAGCAAAGTTCCTCATTAGCACTCTTCAAGAAAAACCTTGATGAGTGGAGGGGAAATAGGAAATACACCCCGGGGATCACTTCTGTGTCTCTGCTCGACAGTGGCACAGGAAAATAACTTTCTTGGGTGGTGTAAGCCAGGGAATCTTGTTGGCTAGGCTTACGTAGGCCCTTGGGCCAATAGCCTGGTACCTACCTAAGAACCTATGAACCTTAGCTCCTTGTTGCATATGTAAACATTATGCAGGCACTCTCTCATTGTATGGATGGCAACTGTGAATGCTTACAGTGGATGTGTCAGCTTAGATT
This sequence comes from Protopterus annectens, assembly GCF_019279795.1. Classification (NCBI taxonomy): domain Eukaryota; kingdom Metazoa; phylum Chordata; order Ceratodontiformes; family Protopteridae; genus Protopterus; species Protopterus annectens. The sequence goes on from NC_056726.1 coordinate 169,769,428, forward strand.
TACAAAGGGTTACATGTATGTCTGTCAAGGTTGGAAATGCAAGTAAGCAGAGCACAATTCACAGGTTTTTGTTTCATTAACATCCAACCTCCTCTTCATTTGTGTGCAAATTGTGTTTTCTCTGTCAGTTTTTTATTATTATTTTATTATTTTTTGGCCATTGTTTGTGAAACATGGAGCTTATCACAATCCCAAGCAATGGAGGAATGAATGGAAGGTTTAGTAGTGCTTATCTTGTTTGCTTGGTGTTGCACGATGGGCAAAAGGGATCCCTTAAGAATGACTAGTACATAAGGGAATGTCATGTAAGTATTTCAGTGGCAGCATTGCAAAAAGTATAATAGCTAGTACTGAGCCTGTGTGATACACCTGCTACTTAACCAGATGACATCCAAGGCTTTGTACTACATGAACTACAAAATGAACTGGCACCTCACCTAAGTGCCATGTTTAATCATAGCCTCACCTCAGGCTTTGTGCCTACTGAGTGGCGCACAGCTACAGTTATCCCACTCCACAAGGGGGGATCCACCTTGGATCCCGGGAACTACTGCCCCATCAGTCTGATGAGCCAGATCTTCAATGCCATGGAACGTATTATCATGGAACTTCTAAACAAAGACATTGCCAACCTTCAAACACTGGGCCCCATGCAGTTTGGGTTCATGAAGGGCCGATCTTGTCTCATGAACATGATTGACTTCTTCGAATCAGTCTCCAGAGCTGTGGACAAGGGTAAGGTGGCCCACACAGCCGATCTGGACCTCTCCAAGGCCTTCGACACCATCCCCCACTCTGGGATCATAGATAAACTTACTAAGCTGGGCATTAATCCCTACGTCACTTGATGGGTTTCCAAATGGCTTACTGACAGAACACACACTGTAAAAGTAGCCGACTCCAAATCCAGCTCCAGACAAGTGACAAGTGGAGTACCTCAGGATTCAGTCCTGGGACCGCTCTTGTTTGGCTACTACTTCTCTGAAGTACAGGCCAACACTAAGGGACTCTGCCTAACAAAGTTTGCAGATGACTGCAAACTGGGAGCCATTATTGAATCCCCAAATGATGTGGCTATTCTACAAAAGGGCCTTACAGAAACAGATGCTTGGTGCCAGAGCCATGGGCTCAAGCTCAATGCCAAGAAATGTATAGTTATCCCCTTTGGGAAAAAACATGTACCAATGAATTACCACATAGGTGGCAGTACACTAAACACTGAAAGTGTGATAAGAGACTTAGGGACACAGGTGGACAGTGGTCTCACCTTTGATAACCACATTGTCACAGCAGTCAAGAAATCCTTCTATGTGGCACACCTCATCACTAAGGGCTTTTCATCCAGAAAAAAGTAGGTCATTGTCCCGCTGTACTCATCCCTCATTAGATCCATTATAGAATACAACGCCCCATTTGGTATGTACCTCTCAAGACATCTGCGACAACTGGAAAGGCCGCAGAAATACCTCACTAAAAGAATCATAGGCCTAAAGCAGATACCCTATGCTGACCATCTAAAAAAACTCCACCTATACTCTGTTGCATATCTTCTACTCAGAGGCGATCTCTGCTTAACATACAAGGCCATGTCAAAACCAGAGCTGTTGGACATGCGACACTTAAAGAAATCCCAGTCCCTCAGAGACACACACTCCAGGGATCTAAACCTTGTCATCACAATAAACAATACATGCTGGAGGGATAGATTCCTGACCCAGAGACTCCCCATATTCTGGAATAGACTGCCTATATGTCAAGCAGAGCACCTCTTTGGCCCTCTTCAAAAGGAACTTTGATGATTGGATGGGAGGTAGGAAATTCACCCCAGGGATCACATCAGTCGCCCTGCTAGACAGGGGTCCAGTGAAGTAAATACTGTGGGAAGAAATAGCCACGGAATTGTTATGGCTAGGCTTGTATAGGCCCTAGGGCCGGTAGCCTAGTACCAACCTATGAACCTATGAACAGACTCTGTGGAAGCAGGTGTTAATGCAGTGAAACATTCCTTTTTGGGGACAGATGGTACTGGGTTGGAATACAGCTGTATGTAATACATGTGAAGTTGTTTGATCTCGCCGTTTGTTCTTACACATGGGTTTGGAGCCGATCTCTCAGTTCCAAGTCGTCCACATTCCAAGCTCAGTGTCTAAGAGAAGCTCGAGGCACAGTCCCTATCCCATGATCCTCTGCTGCTAACCCTCAGATCTAGTTTGCCGCTGCAACAGGTCTCGTCGAGTGAGAGCTCGGGCCAGTATCCTTTTATATATATATATCTAGCCTAAAATAGTTAGTTTGTTGAAGTGTATTATTCGGATTAGCATAGTGTTAGTATAGTGCAGTTTTGTGTGTGTGTGTTGGTTTAAATTAGTGTTAGCTTGTTGTGGGAGTGGCTGCTCCTAGGCCTTAGGCCATTTTTCCTTTTCTGTCAGGGCTCTGTCAGATTTTCTTACTGGTAATTCCCTTTTTTTCCCTAATTAACCGGTAGTTATTATACTAGTTGTGTGTATTAGTGGTAGTTTTGTGTACCTTTATACATATAGTTGCATTTACTACTTTTTGTACTTAAAAAAATGTCAGAAAAAGCCAAATCTGGCTTTAAACATTGCCAGTGTGGACAGAAAATGTCCATAACTGACAACCATGTTTCCTGCGTCTACTGTCTGGGCCCTCTCCATCTTCAGGAAGATTGCTCCATCTGCCACTCGTTTAGTGGCAGAGTGATGATGGAGAGACGCAGGAAACTGGTTGAGAGAGGTCTCCTGAAGCCAGAGTTTCAGGAGGCATTGGAAAAGGCAGACCAGTCATCGAAGTCTTCGAAGGGGTCGAAGTCTTCGAAGGTATCGGAACCCAGGTCATCGGCTCCGAGTGCCTCTTCTAAGATTTAAAAAACTTTTGGTACCACAAAGTCCAGCAGCCAAACCACGAAGGTGACACACAACAGGATTTTATTAGAACAGGCAAAAGGTTGCAAATAAAATACAGGCTGACTAAGCACTATAGAATGCTTTCGCCAAACACTTAGGCATCTTCAGAGTCGTAACACAAACAGGCATCTCTCAACATTTTAAATACCCTACTTCACATTACAATTGGTTGAAGCAAACCCCTCCCACTCAAAAATACATTTTTTATATATAAGACAATCAATAATTGAATAAAAAATAAAAAAACATTGTTTTATACAACTATTTCTTTGATTAAAAACTCCTCGATACTTGAATTTTGTTCTAGTATATATATAAAACTATAACTCATTAATTACATTCACTTTATTGTAATAAATAAATTCAAAATTTCCAAAGTTAATAACATTAATCACTCAAACACTTTAAAAACTTTAAAAAAATATATATATTGTATAATAGCCCTTTAAATTGAATTGAATTATATCTGCTGGGATCTTAATTTTAAAATAGGCTTGATGGAGATGTGGTCATTTAACCCTGGGGGTCTACAGGCATCTAATCTAATTTGCCACTCCGTTTCTAAAGCACTAACCTTGTTGACCACATCCCCACCTTCACCCGAATCAATTACACGACCTATAACAAAAAACAAAAACTTTTTAAAAACCTTACATTTTGTAGTGTGCAAATACAGTGCATTATGCAAATCTTTCTTTTTAATGGACCTTGGATGTTCAGAAATCCGATCTCGAAGCCTCCTGATGGTTTTGCCTACGTAGTAGGCATTACATGAAGAACAGGAGGCGAGATATACAAGATTTTTTGTACAACAATTGCACTGTCCCGGACATTTGATGGTATATTTATACCCTTCAACACACACATATGATCCTTCGTTCACAAACCTACACCATCTGCAGAAACCACATTTCCTCATGTTTGACCTGTAATTTTTTTATTTATTCTTTTCTAAAATATCTTTCATATTCTCCCCTCTACTAAACACTATATTGGGATTATTGCCCAAGATCTTTTTTACCTCGTCGCTTAAGGAAAAATTCCATACTTCCTTAACTGTTTCAATAAGGGCAGATGTCATCTCGTTATATTTTACCACTAAACGAAGGCCATCCTTCTGTTCTTCCTTCTTGTTTTCCTTAACTTCTCTTAAATTTAGTCCACCCTTTAAAATCGGGGCATATCTACCTTTTCTCTCTCTATTTATATCTCTTTTAACACTTAATAACAGTTTTAAAGGGTATCCACGGTCAAGAAACATTCCGATCAGTTTAAACATTTCATCTTTGAAGTCCTCTTCTTGACTTACTAACCTAGATGTTCTGACCATTTGGGCCTTAATTAATCCCTTACGTTGGTGGAAAGGATGATAACTATTAAAATGCAAAAGGGAATTGGAATAGTTTTCCTTCCTAAAAATGTTGCTTGTAAAACCCCCCTCCCCTTTACATATCAATACATCCAAGTAGGAAATACTCTCATTTTTCCAATTGAAAGTGAATTTCAAAAAATTAGTTGTTTTTCCCAAGTACTCCACAAATTCTTTTGCTGAGTCTTGGTCCCCTTTCCATAGTACCAGAATATCGTCCAAAAACCTATTATACATGAGAATTTTTTCCTGATATTTGTTGGATATAAAAATGTGTTCCCTCTCCCACGTCAATAGAACCGCATTGGCAAACAAGGGGGCACATTTCGCCCCCATTGCTACTCCTAAAACTTGCTGGAAGAGGTCACCTTCAAAAATCAGAAAATTATTCCTCAATACTACTTCCATCATGTCTAATAGGAGATTCATTTTCTGCCCATTAAACAAACCACTCTTAACCATGGCTTCAAAAAATAACTCCAGGCCCTCTTCCTGCGGAATGACCGAGAACAAGTTGACCACATCTATGGTCAAAAACCCAAAATCTCCCTCCACTCTTCCTAAATCTTTAAACCTTTTCAAACAGTGCCACGAGTCTTTTATGATGTGTTCAACGTCATCAAACATAGTTTTTAATGAAATGTCAATAAAAGCAGCTATGGGTTCAGTTTTAGAACCCCTTGCACTTACAATAGGCCTATATTCCAATCTGTCAGCACCCTTGTGAGTCTTCGGGATACCAAACAATGTCGGTATTTTTGGAAATTTAACTACCAAGAAATTATACTCACTTTCATTAATTGAGCCCTGAGAAAGTGCATCATCTAAAAACACATCAATTTTCATATAAGCCCTGTTAATTTCATTTCTTGACGCAGCTTTATATGTTTCTTCCCTATTTAATAATGCTGTAATATCAGAGATATAATCTGTGTTAGTCATAATCACAGTGCCCCCTCCCTTATCGGGCTTCATAAATCTATACAACCCAGATTTTTTCAGGGTATCCAACAATTATCTTTCTTTCTTTGTTAAATTGTCATCTAACACCTTACAATTTTTTAACATTTCTCTCGTATGGGCCTCCACTATTTTCTCAAAACATAACACTTCCTTGTGGAATGGGGGCATAAATGCACTTTTCCTTTTAAGTTTGTTGTTATCTGGGGTAGAATTGTTCACATTAATCATTTCACTTTTCCACCCCCCTGCAAAAAACATTTTAAGGTGCATCTGCCTAGTAAACATCTTTATTTCCACCAGTGTTTTTACAGTGTCAGGTTTGAACATTGGCACAAATTTTACCCCTTTTGAAAATAACTCAAAATATTCATTGTTGATGTTTAAGTCAGTGTAATTGTAAATACAATAATCATTTTTACGGTAAACTTTAAAATTGTTACCTTCTTTGATAACAAATTCATTGTTGTCACAATATTCAAACACAGTACCGATTTCATGAATACTTTTTTCATATAATCCTTCTGTACTACAATGTGGAACAACCAAATTGTTTTCGTTCCCTAAACAATCTATCACTTCCATGTTTACCAAGGGTAGTGTATCATTGTCGTCCGTTAAACAACATACTTCATGAACCGAATTGACGCGAACATTAGTACAACCCCCTTCATTGTTAACCAGCTCACAAACGTTTTTCCCAGCAGAACTTTCAATCCACATTATTTCATTGTCTCTAAAATATTCACCCCCCGAGGTATTCTCGTTCATTAATACCTCCCTCTCCTGTTGCTTCTTCCGTTGTAAGTTTCTTGATGTTCCCCCTGATTTATTCCCCTGTTGCGCAGCCTCTCTGATCTTCGAGGCTGGTCTTCCATATCTAAAAAATCGTTTGACCTATGCAACCCTTCATTAAAATCATTAAAAACATTAAAATCATTAATTCCATTATTTTCTTCTTCACCTATAACTTCACTTTCCTTCCCATAATTAAACTCAAATCCCCTGTATTTAGTCCCAGGCGGGTATGCACATTTATATTTATAATCCAAACTGTCCCTTTTAAATTTCCTTTCCTTGGTTTCAGAGCTTTTTAAAACAAACATTTCAATACTTCTAATTACCCTGTCAAAATTACTTTTGTATTGCTCAAACAGTAAATCCGTGGTAATACTCACATACAACTGTTTAATTTCACCCTTAATTTCATTCAGTTTAATATCGTTGTTTTTTATAATGATGTCCAGCATATCCAAACCTGTTTGGTTAAACAAGTTCACAAGTTCTTTAAACGCTGCCGACCCTTCTTCCACACCCATGGGTCTTTTCCAAATACTTAGTCCCTTCGGTACCTGATTTAGACCTCTAGATTCTGTCAAAAACTTCGTATCCAACTGAATAGCACAATATTTTTTGCACAGTTTCTCATAGTTCAAAATCTGCTCTCTTACACAAGGTTTCACCACCGCCTTTTTACTCCTAATATTAATGTCCGGTATTGACGGCTCGTCAAACCAGGAAGAAATGTCAAAGCCATCGTTCGGCTCTATCCCATTCGGGTCCACCACACCGCCTTCTCGCTGTAGATTCCTACCTTGAGAACTAGTCGCTTTGGCATAAGATTTTGCCCTGGTCTGTTGAGCACACGGGATTGACCCAACTGGTGAATGCATGGTAAAACATCGAACCTCTGAATCGGTTGGGCTTACCGGTTCCGTGGAACGCTCTCCTCTAAACTCTTTATCACCATTGGCTGCTCCATTCACCGACTCAACGTCATAAGCTTGAATCAGCTTATTAACAACCACCGCCAGCTCCTTCAAAATTGCCTGCATGTTAGTCCACCAAACGCTGATAATAGCGACTGTCCCAGTGGTTTGTAGAAACGGAAAGAAAAAAATGGTAACACCCACCAGGGCAGAATCGAATAAAAAACTTTTGGTACCACAAAGTCCAGCAGCCAAACCACGAAGGTGACACACAACAGGATTTTATTAGAACAGGCAAAAGGTTGCAAATAAAATACAGACTGACTAAGCACTATAGAATGCTTTCGCCAAACACTTAGGCATCTTCAGAGTCGTAACACAAACAGGCATCTCTCAACATTTTAAATACCCTACTTCACATTACAATTGGTTGAAGCAAACCCCTCCCACTCAAAAATACATTTTTTTAAAGTTTTTAAAGTGTTTGAGTGATTAATGTTATTAACTTTGGAAATTTTGAATTTATTTATTACAATAAAGTGAATGTAATTAATGAGTTATAGTTTTATATATATACTAGAACAAAATTCAAGTATCGAGGAGTTTTTAATCAAAGAAATAGTTGTATAAAACAATGTTTTTTATTTTTTATTCAATTATTGATTGTCTTATATATAAAAAATGTATTTTTGAGTGGGAGGGGTTTGCTTCAACCAATTGTAATGTGAAGTAGGGTATTTAAAATGTTGAGAGATGCCTGTTTGTGTTACGACTCTGAAGATGCCTAAGTGTTTGGCGAAAGCATTCTATAGTGCTTAGTCAGTCTGTATTTTATTTGCAACCTTTTGCCTGTTCTAATAAAATCCTGTTGTGTGTCACCTTCGTGGTTTGGCTGCTGGACTTTGTGGTACCAAAAGTTTTTTATTCGATTCTGCCCTGGTGGGTGTTACCATTTTTTTCTTTCCTCTTCTAAGATTTAGTTGCTGGCTCCACAGACCTTGGAGCCCAGCACCGAGATACTGCCTTGAGTCGAGGTCCAGGTCTTGGAGCCATTATCAGAGGTACCCCCTTCATCGATCCTTCACTCTGTGACCTCTTCAGCCCCTTCGACCCATTCCTCCAGACTGTCTGACACCGTTGTGGATCGAGTGGTGCAGAAACTGATGGAGAACACGGCCCTATCCAAACTGATTGTGGTTTCATCCCAGTTGGTTTCGAAGCTTGAGACCCTTCCTGTCCCATCTGTTGTTCCTCCTTCAAGACCCGTCGAGTAATCGGAGCCAGGAGTCGAGGATCTGATGATCATTGATCCCCTGGGGCTGAAGCCTTCTTTAGTGCTTTCAGCTCCACTGACCTCGACACCCTCGGTACCCATTGAGGGGTCGTGGAGCCGACAATCTCTCCTCGGTTCTGGGGGGGAGAGTCGAACCGAACTTTCGGTTCCAAGTCTTCCCCTTGGTGCCTCGGTGCAGATTAGTTCACCTCCGTCCTCTGGATCGGAGTCCATGGTTCTGGGCCCAGGGAGGCTACCGTCTTCTTTGGAACCGGTGCAACCCTCGGCCTGGGACTCTGGTGCCTTCGAGGCCATGAGGAAGGTATTATCTAGTAAGACTTTCACATCATCAGATTTTTCTTCTCCCTCCCCAAAAGGTCCATGTTCTGTCTCTGCACCACTGATCCCCACCAAGCGTAGAGACCCAAAGCCTCAGTCAACCCCAGAGGGTGAACCCTGCTCCTCGGAAGCTTCACCAGATGTCCCCTCTGATGATGTCCTGAGGAAGAGATTGTGCAAGAGGAGGCACCTTGATTCCCCACAGGAATCGTTGACATCGGATAACGACTTGTATGAGTCAGAGGGGTCCCCACGGTCTTCCTCTGAGGATGTCTCGTTCGCTGGCATCCTTGAAATTCTCAAACAGAGGGGTGACTGGCAGTCCCTTGCCCCCACTGAGGACGAGTCTGTGTTACTGAAGGCTTTTGGGGCTCAACCTTCCACCTCCTGAGTAACTCCGCCCTTCGACGAGTTCATGGATTTAATAGCTCGAAGGGAGTGGGAGTCCCCTGACACATTGGAACCAGTCCCTCGGAAGCCCAATAAGTACATCACTGCCCCCCCGGGATAAGGCGTACCTCACCAAGGGAGTCCCAGTTGATGCGATGGTGGTGGCGGCAGCCACCAAGAAAGTAATGTCTGAAGCATCTTCCTCTGTTCATCCTCCTAACAAGGACTCCAGGACGATGGACAGGTACGGGAAGCGCATTTTTAGTTCAGAGACTTTTTCCATGCGATCGCTAAACTACCTTACTCATTTTACCCATCTTCAGAGAGATCTCCTCAAGGAGTTGGGAGATACTCTTCAGGGTACCACAGATGCTGCGGTCTCAGACAAGGTGACAGCACAGCTCAATACCCTAAACTCTATCATCAACTCGTCCATGCGGCTCATTTCCTATGCAGCCGAAGGATCGAGTAGGGCTGCAGCTTCAGCAATTGCTTTGAGGAGACAATCCTGGATGTGCCTATGCTCCTTTGCGGAAGCCTTCAAGTCTTCCTTTACTAATGCCCCCTTTGATGGCTCCTCCTTGTTTGGGCCCAAAGTGAAGGAGACACTCACTAGGTGCGAACAGGAAGGAAAGACCCTGTCTGCCGTAGAGGTCTGTTTTTCCGTCCCATCTAGACCTTACCCCAAAGGGCAAAGAAGCGGAAAAATGTGGTTCTGGAAGACTCAGGGAGCTTTCCATTTCTCACCTAGTGAATCCCCCTCCAGAGGCAGAAGAGGGGGAAGGAATGGAAGACGCCACCCAGGCGGCAGAGGGGGTCTGCAGAATCAGGGCGACAGGGATAGCATTCCTGGGAAGCCCTTCCAGCGCTCCTGAGTGGAGGCCCGACTGTCCTACTCAGGAGGCGGTCGGGGGTCACTTGGCTTTATACCCAGAGGCCTGGCTAAACCTCACTTTAGATTCCTGCGTAAAAAGCATAATAACCAGAGGATACTACATACCCTTCTTAAACAATCCTCCCACCCAAAAAAGTTTCCCAGATGTTCCACCCACTCTGCGGGATCAAGCAGCCATAGAAATTCAAAGGCTGTTAGAAAAAAGAGTCATCCAGCCAGTCCCGGCAGACCAAATAGGATCTGGAACTTACTCAAGGTTCTTTTTAGATCCAAAGAAAACAGGGGACTGGAGGCCAATACTGGACCTCAGCAAGCTCAATACCTTCGTGAAGAAGGAAAAATTCCGGATGGTCACGCTTCAATCGATCCTTCCATTTCTTCAAATGGACGATTGGATGTGCTCTATAGATCTCAAGGATGCGTACTACCACATAAAAATGGCCAGGCCATCCAGAGATCATCTGCGCTTCTGGCTGGGAGCCAGTCATTTTCAATTTCGAGCTCTGCCCTTTGGCCTCACCTCAGCCCTCAGAGTGTTCACCAAGTGCATGGCAGTAGTGGCGTTCCACCTGAGACGACTAGGATTCCGGGTGTTTCCATACTTAGACAACTGGCTCCTCATCGCCACCACCAGGTGTCACCTATTGCAAGCCAGGGACTATACAATCAATCTCTGTTCCCGTTTAGGCATAACTCTGAACTTCGAAACATCTGTCTTATCGCCCTCACAGAATATATCAGTCATAGGAGCGGAATTAGACACTACCTTATCCCTGATCAGACTTCCCCAATCAAGAGTCTCAGCCCTGAGAGAACAGATTTCTGTTCTTCTAGAAAACAAAAGAGTCCCAGCCGCACAAGTCTTGAAAGTTTTAGGCATGATGGCAGCTGCCCTTATCGCTGTCCCCCTAGGGAGAATGCACATGAGGATCCTCCAGTGGCTGCTCTTTGTACAGTGGTCTTACCAAAAGCTACCATTATCACACAACATCCTGCTCACGGAATCTTGCAAATGGGATCTTCGATGGTGGATGAACAGTCACGAACTTACAATAGGCCACCCATTTGTTCTTCCTCCTCCCATAGCCACAGTAACCACGGACGCTTCCCTGATAAGGTTGGGGGGACTTTTTCAGGGGAGAACAGTTCAAGGCGAGTGGTCGAAAATGGAGTACAATCTGCACATCAATGTCCTAGAGTTAAGAGCAGTGTTCCTAGTGTTGCAACACTTTTACGACTACTTACCTCTGGGAACAGTTGCAATTCAGACAAGACAACATGTCAGTGGTCTGGTACATAAACAAGCAAGGAGGAACCAGGTCTTACCCCTTATGCAGAGAAGCCCTGAGGATCTGGCAATGGGCTGTGTCCAACGGACACTTTCTCATAGCGACGCACATCTCGGGGATGTCCAACGTAATAGCGGACAGGTTGAGCAGAGCCATCCTGCTGCCTCACGAGTGGTCCCTCAAAAATCAAGTAGCAGAAAGGATCTTCCGCAGATGGGGCCAGCCCTGCTGCGACCTTTTTGCATCCCCCTAGAATGCCAAATGCAGAAGCTATTTTGCCCTACTTCCCCCTCTGGGAGGCACCCCCAGGGATGCACTTGTACACGATTGGCCCCCGGGTCTCCTATATGCCTTCCCTCCTGTTCCATTAATCCCAAAATTTCTGCAGAAAGACAAAGGTCTGGAAAGGACGATCATCTTGATACCACCATTCTTGCCTCGACAAATCTGGTTCCCCTTCCTCCAAGCTCATCAAATAGAGGAACCTTGGACTCTGGACCCAGTGCCAAACCTGCTGACCCACTCATCAGGAGTTCTTCACCCCTCTCTCTCGTCCTTCAAATTGACAGCATGGCTGCTCCACTTCCCAGCTTAGCCAGGTCGGATCTTTTGTCTCCAGCAGTACAACAAATTCTGATTTCTTCCCACAAATCCTCCAGTAGAAAATTATACAAGAGCAAGTGGAAACGTTTCGTGTGTTGGGCCTTCAAACAAGGTATAGATCCCTTGGTTGCTCCTATTCACAAGATTCTAGAATTTCTATCTTCTCTTTTTCACCAGGGGGCTTCAACATCCACCATAAGGATACAGCTGGCTGCCATATCTAATTTTCATGTGGGTGAAAGAGGCGCTACAATTATGTCGCACAGACTTTGTAGGGCTTTCATGAAGGGAACTTATCATCTCCGACCACCTATTCGAAGCCCAATTTTTCCTTGGAATTTGAACCTGATGCTATCCCAACTCATGCTATTGCCGTTTGAACCAGCTTCATCATGCCCACTGAAATATCTTTCTTGGAAAACCCTATTTCTGGTGGCAATCACTTCAGCCAGCAGAGTTTCTGAGCTGCAGGCATTGTCAGTTAGACCACCATATCTCATATTTCATCCGGACAGGGTCACCTTACGTACTAATCCGTCCTTTCTACCAAAAGTCTGCTCAGAATTGAATCTTAATCAGTCCATAGAACTTCCCACTTTTTTCAGGAACCATATGAATAAGATGGAATACATGCTTCACAAATTGGACGTACACAGACAACTGAGATTTTACCTGGACACAACAAAGGAGTTCAGGAAATCGGACCAACTATTTGTGTCTCATGCAGATAATAAGAGAGGACTTACAGTTACAAAAATAACGTTATCCAAATGGCTTGCAGATTGCATAAACTTTGTTTATTCATCTTCCAACCAGTCTACCCACCTCAAAGTTAAGGCTCATTCTACTAGAGCTGTTTCTACTTTTCTGGCACATGCAGCTCGTTTACCTATAAATACCATTTGTGCTGCGGCTACCTGGGCCAAACCTCATACCTTTATTACTCATTACAAAGTGGACAGGGCCTCCAGGGGCAGGGCTTTCTTTGGTTCCACTGTTCTCAGGAATGTTCTCCCGTGAGCCACCCGGGGTTTAGGGTGCTGGGGACACTACCCGTGTGTAAGAACAAATGGCAAGATCGAACAACTTCACATAAAGAAGTTATGTTCTTACCATAACGTTCCATGTGAGTTGTTCATCTCGCCTTTGTTCTTACATTCCCGCCCTCCTTCCCTCTCCGTGTTCCGGAGGAACAGGCACAACTTGTGGCTGGTCGTCTTTCTCATGATTCTCTGGGACTGCCTGTGTCTATGTATGAGTGCATAGTCGGACAGTTTTAACATATATTGCCTGTATCCGTCATTACCTTTTACGTATATACGCGTATAAATACTTTGGTGTGTATGCATGTGTAGGCAGGTACGTTTTGTTGTCTGGTTTCTTTGCAAACTAGATCTGAGGGTTAGCAGCAGAGGATCATGGGATAGGGACTGTGCCTCGAGCTTCTCTTAGACGCAGAGCTTGGAATGTGGCTGACTCGGAGCCGAGGGATCGGCTCCGAACCCGTGTGTCAGAACAAAGGCGAGATGAACAACTCACATGGAATGTTATGGTAAGAACATAACTTCTTTTTTTAATAACTTTTGCTATACTGTTGCTGCTTATTGGTTTGAGGTGCGCACCACCACACAGTAATGCATTAAAGAAAAGAAATGGGGAAGATAGGACAGTGGTGAAATGGGGATGCAAAAGTCTGTAGAAAAACAAAAAATGCAGAACAAAGCACTTTGAAACTCAAGAATCTTCAGCTATTCAGTCCTTTAATAGAAAAACAAAACACAGTGCCACACTGAGGAAATGAAATAAAGCGCTTTTTGTCTTGTGCAATGACCAAACTTCTTCAGACAAAAAACACTAGGCACAAAAACAGGTTTATATCCTCACAAGAACACTCCTCCCTCCACCCCTTAATTAAACAATTAACCAATACAACACAAAGGCAATTAATCATATACATGAACTGCAACTTGAAAAACTAAAATAAAATTAATTTAGTTCGTGCTGGTACTAAAAGCAACAGGCACATCTATAATCATAAATAACAACTGTAACATTTAAAATATAAAATAGAAACAACTACAAAAGTAGAACATTATACTAAACACTTTAAAAATAATAATGAATCAGAAATTAAATGTTATTGTTAAATACTCTGCCCCACAATGTTTAATGCACTTAGAATTCAAAACGTATGTTGTTCAGTCCTTTCACTGCTGTAAACCTTACTACCTTATAGGGATAGTACACCTATAGATAAGGGGTCAACCATGTTTATCGTACTAATCATGAAGTCATTAGTTGTAAGAAGACCATGATGACTATAAATGACACAACTCAGGGCACATATTTCTGACAAATTACTCAGAACAGACACTCATAAAGATATGAATTATAAATTATCTAATAAGACTTTTCAGTTTCAATAAACATTGACTGGAGCACCCATCATTTATTCCCGGATAATGGCAAGCATCTAAGCCAATCTGCCATATCAATTCTCTTTTTTCCAATAGTAAAGATCTCGGGCCTCCTCTTTTGACTCCTATTACATGATCTATCACTCTGAAATTAAAACTATGGGTCAGCTTAATTTTAATGTGGGCAGCTAGTGCATTTTCTACCTTGCTTTTCCTGATACAATAAAGGTGCTCACACACTCGCTCTCTCAGTCTACGATCCGTTTTTCCAATGTAAAATGCAGAGTTTAAATTACACTGGGCGAGATAAACTACATAGCTAGTGTTACAGTTGTATTTACCTGCTAAAGTCTTATAATTTTGTCCCTTATGTTAAATGAATAATCTATATTCATATGTTTACAAAAATTGCAGGATTCGCATTTGCTCATCCTGGGATTCTTGATAACTTTATGTTGGTCCATTTCTAAGAAAATTTTCAAGTTCAGACCTCTCTTAAATGTAAAGAAAGGGGAAGGACCTAACACAGTGCGTAGTTCTAAATTACTGCTAAACAGGTTCCAGTTTTTCTTTATAACTGAAATTATGTGGCCACATTCAGGACTAAATGTTAATATAAATGACACTGATGACCTGTTAGCCTTTTGGAATGTGTTCATCCCGTTTACATGGAGATGATGAACTTCGAAGTAAAGGTGACTAGAATTCACTAGATCTTTTATGTAGCACTTCATCCATCATTTCTGTAATAAGCTCTCTTGGATAACCTCGGGTAAGGAACATATCTGCTATCTTACTACATTCTACTTTAAATTCACTGTCAACAGTTACCATCCTTGCCGCTTGGACTAGTTGTCCTTTAATTACCGATTTCTTCTGATGGAAAGAATGGGAACTGTTGAAGTGTAAATAAGTATTTGAAAATGTATCTTTCCTATGTATCCTAGCACCTAACTCCTTTGAGAATGATCTTTAAACACTTTTATATCCAAGTACGCTATACTTTCTGTGTTAAATGTGTATGTAAAACTCAAAAAGTAGTGGTTTGATTCAAGTAGTCCACAAACATCTGCACTCCCCTTATACAAGATTAAGATGTCATCAAAGAATCGCGTGTACAAAATAATTTGGCTTGTTAACTGAGTTTGTGAAAAAATATGATTTCTTTCCCAAAGAGCCATTACTGAGTTTGCAAAACTGGCCCCACATGGGGACCCCATCGCCACTCCTATTTTTGTAAAAATAATTGGTCCTCAAACAAAAAATAATTGTTTGATAAGACAATATCCAGTAATATATTCACTAACCTAATGTCTCTATCTGGAGCACCTTTCAAGCTTAAGAAACATAAAACACGATCTATCCCTTCTTCATGGGGTATGGACGTATATAAATCCCTGACGTCTGTAGTTAGGAAGTTGTAGACACCATCTAACACCAATGAATTTAATTAATTTAGATAAGCCCGCAAATCTTTACAGATCTGTTCCTCATCTAATAAATATTTCTTCAAGATGTTATCTACCACCTTTGCCAAAGGATATGTAATACTGTGGTGGGCATCACCCAATGGAGTCATAGGTGGGTCCATCAGGGATTTATGTATTTTTGGTAATCCGAGCAACACCAGTGTCCTTGGAGCTGGCATGGATAAATAGTTTAACAAATGTAAATCTATAAGTTGTTCAATAAATAGGTTGTTTAAATGTTCTCTAATTTTCCTGTAAGCTGTGTTAAATTCATTGAGACTTACTCTAATGTACGTGTCAGTATTCAGCATACGGCTCATCTTCTGAGTATACCAGTCCTGTTCCATTACAACCAGTCTTCACCCTTATTGGGTTTAAGTGTTCTTATAGGTAAATGGCAAAAATCTAAGAAGGTTGCCCAAACTTCCCTATCCACATTCGACACTTGATTACCTCTCTCTACATGAAGTCTTCTAAGATCTATTTCACAGATTTTCTCAAATGTGGAAACTAATGGGTGGCTAATGGGGTTAAAGGTACTGGAAATATAATATTCCGATGTCACAGATTGCTCCCCCTTAAACAACACTTGCAAGTTCAATTTCCTAATAAATTGTTTTAAATCTAAAATTGTGTGGACAATATTCATATGTCCAGATGGCACAAAGGAAAGACCCTTTGCTAACAGTTCCACAACACAAGGGTCAATCTCATAAGGTGTAAAATTATAGATAGAAAAATCTTCTCTTTGTTTTTTTAATAATAGTTAAAGGGGGAACTCGTTGTTTTTTGTCTTCTAAAATAACTTCCACAGAGGTCTCTATACCAATATTCTGGTCTTGAATAAACAATGTTTGGGGTTCCTCCGAAATAATGTACTCTGTAGCTTCCTTTTCATCTCCTAACAAATTACTAGTTAACAAATTAACAGAATCAAAACAATTGATTCCATTGTGTTGCAAAGATTGAGACAAAGAAGCATGTACTGTTAGGTCTAAACTATCAGGTACATAGATATATTGGATAGTGTCCACCACATCACACGGTCCTAGCTCCCCTTTGTCATTAATTAAATGTGGCCCAGGGGACTCCACATTGTAACCTATCGTAATAGGTTCATTACAGGATTTATTCAATATTCCATTTGAATTCCCCTTCCCTCTCTTTACTGGTACTTTCATAAACTCCAAACCTTCAGAAGAAACTGGTGGTGCAACATTAAAATCGTTAGTACCCTCACAGAAATAACCATGATTAAATGAAAGTGAACCAAAGTCGCTCAAAGCTGAATGTTCATTCTCTAAGTCATCCCTAGTGGGTAAACTAACAGGTAATGACTCCTTATTGATGAATAAGTCAGTGCTAATTTTATACTCTGGATTAACCGAACCATCACAGCTATTTGACCCAAATACTAAGTCTAACAGAGCAACAGCCGTACAACTTTTATATGCCCTAACCTATGTAGAAGCGATATTCTCACTGTTTACATTGCTCATGTTCACAATATCATGTCCATTTAACTTCTCATTGACAAGCGATAGGGGGGAGTGGGGGGAGTCCGGGGAGCTCCACAGTACAACTGTTCAATGTGGGAGCATAACAACTGTTCGAAACTTCCACTAAATCCCCCTTCGCTCCCATCACTGCTGCTATCACATTAACCGGATTGTTAGACAAGGGTGAAAAAACATTATTCGGAACAGTTAAAGCATTAGGAACATTTAAGGCTCCATTAAAGTCACTATGCACAAATACAATGAACTCGGAGTCCCTACGGTTAAACAGTTCATACTTAAGGGCATCACTAGTGACCAAATTGTCAATGGAGGGCTCAGAATTATAAAATCTGCAACTGCTATTATAATCCGCAGCATTAACCACAATTGTGGCACATTCAAACACAGGGGAAGAAGAAACAGAACTCAATAACAGCACATCCATAGATCTCATAGATGGATTAACTGGTGGATAAATGTTCAAACTAGTTAAAGAGTTCAGATAGACAGTACCTGCTACCCTTTGGTCTCCTTGTGCAATCTTTCCAGCTCCCAAAAGTGTGACCTTTTCTTCCTGTTGCTGTTTTTCTATTGCTGTTGGCCATTTCTCCCCTTCTGATTTTTGTCTCCTGAAGCCACTTGTTGATTGGGGCCTTCCTGCAGAAAAACCTGGTCCTCATGATCATGTTCCATAATGGTGTTACCAAAATCATCTAGTTGGTCTAACTGCTTCCCTAGTTGAACTGGTTGCAGATTCTGTGAGTTGGAAACTGCCGTCGTTGGATGTACTGATGACATACTCCACTGGGGTGGCCCATTCCAGTTCTGGGAATGAGACAGGATAGGGTAGGCTGTACCACTAGAGTAAGCTTTAATGTCTCGCTGTAGTTTTTTAAGTTTTGTAAGTCTTAGTTTATCCACATACTTGATGCTTTCAAAGCATCTTTTGTAATCATATTTGTACCGGGAAAATTCAATTGATTCACAAATATGTGCATTTATAACATTAATTTCATCATTCAAGCAATTTATCATAATTTCATAATGCTTGCTGATGAGTTGCATTTGTTCAAAGCCGTGCTTGTTAAATAAATCAATGCTAAAGTCTGACAGGACTGAGTCTCTGGAATATACCTGCTACTTAACTGTCTCTGTGGTGGTATATGATAATGCAGTTAATGAAGTAATACATTCCATTGTGCGGCCAGATGTTACTGGGTTCAAATACAACTGAATCTAACATTTTTAAGTACTTCCATATTACTGTTGCTGCTCGTTGGTGCACTATGCACACCATCGCACAATAATGCAGTAAAGAAAAGAAATAGGGAAGATAGGACAGTGGTGAAATAGTGACGCAAAAGTCTGACAGTTAGTACTGAGTCTCTGGAATACACCTAACTATTTAACTGACTATGTGGCAGCATGTGTTAATGCATTTAATGCAGTACTGTATTCCTTTTTGGGGCCAGATGGTACTGGCTTCAAATACAACTGAATCAAACACTTTAATGTACTTTTGTATTACTGTTGCTGCTCATTGGTGCACAATGCACACTATGGTACAATAATGCAGTAAAGAAAAGAAATGGGGATATAGGACAGTGGTGAAATGGGGAGCAGGCAGGCAGAAAAACAAATGGAAAGCAATACAGGAATGTGCAGGAGAGAGGTAGGAACGAATCATAGCTATCCATTTCTTCATCTGTAAAAACTGATAATATATGCAGAATATTAGCTGAATTTGGACTTTCGCCTCCAATCATGTTGTATAGCCAACTGGACAGAATCAAGTATATCAAGAAGACGTGTATGAGATGGAAAGCTATGTATGGGACATTTTCTTTTCTGTGGGACAGGTGCCCATTTTATTTGAGAGAAAGAGGAATGTTGGTGAAGGGATGTAGGTATGTCTGGGTCTGGTAAGTTGGGTAGATGAGAAAGCAATGGCAGACAGACAAGACAAACAAGATACAGGGACGGCGATGGACACAAGAGGTCAGTGGACACCATGGATGAGATGAGGGTAGGTGCGTCCAGGATCCATGGTCATCAAGCTGGATGACAGTGAAAATCAAGTCCTCACTCACTGGACCGTTATCACTGTAACCTTACTTCACCACTGGCTGGAGCACTGAACATATCCTTCTCCTCCTCTTGATCCTATGTAAAATGAGGGAGACCAACCCCTCCATCCAGTGTAGGCATGGCCCAACAGTGCAGCACACAACCCTACTCACTATCCCTGGCAGTTCAGCATGGTTGCTAAACCTCCCAGAGGAACCACTGGACTATCCTCCAAGAAGGACTACCTGAAGGGGCAGGTAGTGCAGGTGCAGCAGAGGTAGTGCTGCCAGGTTGGCTACCAGACATGCTAGGCAACAGTGCCAGGGCTGGTGGAGTGGGGGCAGGTGGATCCTGTGGGGAAGTCCTACCCCACTGTGCTGTGGAGCATTTCATTATGTGGTACACATGGATGACATGGACACATTTTTTTATGATACATAATATAAAACAAAAAAAAAAACAGAGATAAGGGTTGCAGTGAGAAAAAAGGCAATAAGATTAGTTCCTTCATATGTAACATACAATCACACAATGTATTAATACAATTATTTGATTCTTGTATCTTTACCTTTACTCTTAACACTACCACCCCCTAACAGATAACTATTACTATTAAGACTAGCAGATTCTACCAGATGCACACTGTACTACAGATTGCAGCAAAAAGTTGTTTACATATGCATATATTGCACATAAACGTGTTCCAGTTATACAGACTACAGTTTACAGCAGGACATGTGTGCCACTGGTATAGAGCGTTTACTTTAAAGCTTTAAGTTACACATAATTGAAGAATTAAAAGTACTGTATACTTGAGAAGTGTGGTATTTGAACCCACCAACTCTGACTAAAGTCTAATATTATACTGTTGGTTTGTGCTACAGACTAATGCATGCATACTTGCTTTTACAGTTGAGATATGCATGCTGAATTTGATACAACTGTATAAAATACCAAAAATGCTATCTTGAACTTTTAACTACAATAACACTACTCGTCTACTGCATATATACCACATGCTTCCCTCATCCTCGCCAGTCTTGAGCCATGGGTCCTAACATTGCACTCCCTCTCCATGCCAGCTGTGGCAAACAGAACAGAACAGAATAATGTTATGAATACCAGTCTTGCCTATATTCATATTTAAACCTTACAAGTATTCTCTGTAGTTGATACTTACACATCTGTGGAATTTCCTCTATCCTAAAGTCCTCAATCCAAGCATCAAGGGTACTCCTCTTCCTCCTCCAGAAGTTGTTGCAGTACTGCTTACATTGTTCACCAGTGCGGGAGATACTGGAGGCACTAGTCGCAGCCTGGGCCAAAATATCCCACACCTCTGATTTATACTGGGTCCCAGAATAGTCACCCTGCAGCAACCTGGCACTTTGGTGTTTCACTAGGAGCTCAACAAAAATGTTGGACTCCTGGATACCTCATTTCTAAGCCCTAAATTTCACACTCTCTCCCTAAATGCCTGCCATGTCTGTCATGGATCAAAAGCAATGGAGAATGATGGTTTCCCTCCAATTCCAGTTATTGCATTTACTGGGAGTGTGCACTCTGTTTGAAATTCTTGCACACTGCTCAACATCGCGCAAACACAGTGCGCGATGGTAAGCAGTGCTCAACAGCAGCAAGCAATGCAATTTCAAGGTTATTTGCTGTACAGACAGTTGTGTATGCATGCTTGACAAATGTGAAGGTCATGGCAGTCCAAAGAGCAGAAATATATTTAAAGTAATATAGTACACAATATACCATACTTAAAAGGAATGTAGTACACAGTATACCCATAGTCATACATTTGATATACCTAGATCTCTGCATTCATACCCAGAGGGCTGGAGTGCATCTGAACAGAAAATCCAACAATCCACTATTAACTTCAAAAATATGTATTATTCTGAACTGTGTTGCATTTTGTGAACTGTATTTGTTGAATTGCTGTTGTATCTAATTGTATTTTTACTACTGCACTTCGTAAGCTGTATTTGTTGAACTGCTGCTGTATTTTTACTTCTGCATCTAGGCTAGATCTGCTGAATCTAGACTGTTTGTTACCACTTGAGCTCCAAAACCAGCCAGCTTACATTAATAGGGCCCTCCTCCACCTTGTGACAAAAGTCTGTAGCCAGGGACTGTTCTGAGTAGGAGTTGTGTTGGGTTTTGTAATTGGCTGTTTGGGCTAAATCTGTTCCCTGATTGGTTATTTGGAGAAAATCTGTTCTCCATTTGGTAGTTTGAGTTAAATCTGTTTAAACTTGCCTGTATGTAAGCCTCGTGCTTGTGCAGGCTTGTGCTCAGTTCACCAGAGCTACCTGCATCTCGGCATTCATAGCCAGAGGGCTGGAGTGCATCTGAATGGAAAATCCAGCAATCCACTGTTAACTGCAAAAATAACTATTGTTCTGAACTGTGTTGCACTTCATCAGCTGTATTTGTTGAACTGCTGCTGTAGCTAACTGTATTTTTACTACTGCATTTCATAAGCTGTATTCATTTATTTATTTTACATTTGTTCACCAGGTTTGTCTGACTGAGCTGAAGAGCCCCTTTTCAGCGGAGGTTCAGGGAGAAAAGCTCCAACATATTTTACCATTTTTCTTTATACATAGGGATTAATAGCAATTAGATAGCAATGTTACAGGACTTTTACAAGGCAATTAGTAGTGATACATTGTTATATAGTGTCAATAGCCAGGAATATAGCAAATATAGCAAAGACATTTACAGTATAAAAAGGAACAATAGTAGTTTTTAGGGTTAGTGGTTACAGAAAACCCAGTTTTGTCATAATGTTGTTGCATAAAGGCAGGATGATTACTATTAAATCCTTCTCTGAGATGATTAGCTTTATAGTTTGTAGAAGACAGTAGAGAGGGTAGTCAAAGAAATATTGGAGGGGGCTAGGGAGAAGAGTGAGTTATGGAGAAGAAATAGTGTAAGATATGGGGTTAGGGAATGTTTAGGTTCATAGGTAAGTACTAGGCTATCTGCCCAAAGGCATTTATAAGCCTAGCTGGAATTGTGTTGGCGTTCGCTGCCCCCTTAGATTAGTTCCTTGTGCCTCTGCCCAGCAGAGCCATTGAAGTGATCCCTGGGGTAAACTTTATATTTCCCATCCACTCATCAAGGTTTCTCTTGAAGAGTGTTAGCGAGGAGCCTCTGCCTAATGTAGATTGGAATCTTGTTCCAGAGCATGGGAAGTCTCTGGGACAGGAATCTATCCCTCCAGCATGTCCTATTTATTGTTGTGGTGAAGTTTTGATCCCTGGAGTGTGTGGCTTGAGGGGATATGGTTTTCTTTAGGTGGAGCATGTCCGTCAATTCTGGGTTGGACATGGTCTTGAATGTCAGGCATAGATCACCTCTGAGTAGGCGGTATGCAACCGAGTACAGCTGGAGTTTCTTCAGTTGTGCTGCATACAGCATCTGTTTGAGGCCAGTGATCCTCTTGGTGAGGTACATCTGTGGTCTTTCCAGCTGTTGCAGGTGTCTTGCAAGGTACATCCCAAATGGGGCATTGTACTCTATGATGGGTCCGATGAGTGATGCATAGAGGGGCACAATGACCTCTTTTGATCTGGATGCAAACCCTTTTGTGATTAGGTGGGCCACATAGAAGGATTTTCTAACCATTTTGGCAATGTGATTATCAAAGGAGAGATTACTATCTACTTGGGTCCCCAGATCCCTTATTATGTCTTCCGTATTTAGGGGGCTACCACCTATGTGGTTGTTTGTGGGTACTTTGTTTTTTTCCAAAAGGGATGACTATGCACTTTTTGACATTTAGCTTGAGGCCATGGTTTTGACACCAAGTATCTGTCTCAGTGAGACCCTTTTGGAGGATGTCTATGTCAGCCGGAGAGTCAGTTATAGCCCCTAGTTTGCAGTTGTCTGCAAACCTGGTCAGCCATAGACCTACTGTGCTTCCCTGTACCTCTGAGAAGTATATGCCAAACAGGAGGGGGTCCTAGGACTGAGCCCTAGGGAATGCCACTTGTAACCGGTTTAGAGTCAGACCTAGCTACCGCAACTCTTATCATGTGGGTTCTGTCCGTGATCCGGTTGGCAACCCATCTCGTGACCTAGGGATTTATGTTCAGGCTGGTGAGCTTGTCTATAATACCAGAATGAGGAATGGTGTTGAATGCCTTTGCGAGATCTAGTTAGGCTGTGTGGACCACCTTTCCCTCATCTATAGCCTTGGTAACTACCTCAAAGAAGTCCACCAGGTTTAGGAGGCATTATCTGCCCTTAACAAAGCTGAACTGGGTAGGGTCTAGTGTTTAGAGTTCCCAATGTCTCTGTTAATGAGATCCATGATGATGTGCTCCATAGCCTTGCAGACCAAACTAGTCAGGCTTATAGGACGATAGTTCCCAGGGCCTGTTGTGGCTCCACCTTTGTGCAGCAGAATAACCGTTGCTGTGCGCCACTCTATGGACACGCAGCCTGTGGAGAGGCTGAGTTTGAATAGTGTGTTTAGGTGAGGGGTTAGTTCATCTTTGAGCTAATGTAGGATGCAGCCTGGGACACCGTCCAGTCCCATTGATGCTGTGTTTTTGGCTTTGGAGAGGGCTGTTTTAACCTGAGTGTCTGTGATTTCAGGGGCACTACATTCTTCTGGTATGGTTATGGGCCCTTTTGGGGGTGAGAGGGGGGGTGAAGTTTGCACTGAGCCTGTCTGCTGGGATGTTGACGATATCAGTCACTTCAGTGTATTTTGTGCCATTCTGCACCAACTCAGATCTGAGAATTGCCACTTAGATTCTTGTCATAGCTAAAGAATGCCTTGTGGTTATCTTTGGAGTCCTTGGCAATTTTTCTTTCGAAGCTAGCCTTGGATGATTTTATGAGGGATTGTAGTTTCTTGCTGATACTGATCAGGGATGGCTTACCTTCTTGGGATTTTACTCTTTTCTGTACTAGTTTCCTCCTTCTATTGTATAGCTTGTTTATGGCAGGGGTCCACTAGACTGGTTTCCTTTACTTGGAGGAGTGAGTCATTGTTTTGCTTGGGATAGCATGATCCATGCATTCTTGTATGTGCCCGTAGAGTGCATTAGTAAAGGATTTTGCAGCTTAGGCAGTGTTATCCTTTAGCATGGGGGCTTTGAAACTTTCCACCTTGATCTTAAGTAATGTGAAGTTTGCTTTTGAGAAGTTTTTCACGGTGGTTTCTTTGACCGGGGGTGGGGGCAGAATGTGGATATCCAGAGGGATTAGTTTATGGTGTGAAACACCGGTCGCCCATGTTGCTGATGACCAGGCCCAATATGTTGTCGCCTCTGGTGGAGGTGTTGACCAGTTGATCCAGGGCATTTGAGTTTATAAATTCTAGAAAATGTTGGGCAAGGGAGTTAGTGCTTTAGTAGTTATCCCAGTTAATGTTTGGGTAATTGAAATCACCCAATATCAGGGTGTTTGGTAGGATTTTTATGTTTCCCAGTGTTTCCAGAAATGTTAAATGGGAGTCCTGGGACACGGTGGGTGATCTGTAGCAAGTTGCAATTTGAATTGCAGTTTTGCCCATTGTTAGGTGCACGTGGATGGTCTCTGAAGCATTGTGCTGTGCCACTAACCTGGAGGTGTGGGTATCATTGATGACTATGGATACACCCCTTTGTCAAAAGGGTTTTCATTTGTACCTAACTTCAGAACAAATATGGTGGATGTATTCACCAATGTCAAAATGTTTGTGAGACAGCTTAATTTGGCCCTTTTTTCAAGGACAATCCTAATGTTGTTTGCCATCAAAACAATGATGGGTGTTTAAAAAGGAAAAGCGTTTTTGTACCCCCATGCAACAAGGATGTGGCTATATTTGAAAAATTATGTTTAAAGGGAATTAAGAACATAATTAATACTAAATGGGGGGCAAATTATGATTCTAATTTGTCTACACAAGGGAAGGATGCCTTGTTTGAGTTAGCAGAAAACAAAGAGTTGAGAATTATGAAACCCGACAAGGGTGGTGGTGCGGTGATTATGTCCAAATTTGATTACATAGCTAAAATGCAGGAAATACTGGATGACCACACCACTTATCAAAGGATTTCTATCAACGAGTTGCATATAGCATACCATAAAATTGATTTAGTCTTACTTGATGCTTTATTCCAAGGAGCACTTACTGAGACAGAATTTAATTTTTTAAATGTGGAATGCCCAGTCACACCTGTTATTTTTGGTATCTCGAAAATACACAAGGGCACTAGGGACCCCCCTTTTAGAGCTATAGTTTCATCCCGGGGTTCCAAGACTGGACCCTTGGCTGCCTTTGTGGATGAAGGGATTCAGAAGGGATTCCACATATTTTGAAAGATTCTTGGCATTGACTCCAAAGACTTGATAAGATGTCAGGTCATGGTACAGAATGGTCCTTCCTAACTATAGATGTTATCAACTTATTTACTGTAATTCCACGAGATGTGGGGGTTGAATATTTCACCCAAAGTTTGGTAAAAAGTGGTAAATTAAATGCTGCCAAAATAAATATGATGACAACAAGCATGGAAATGGTGTTAAAGAGCAATTTTGTAACATTTGAATGTGAATTGTTTCAGCAAATTTCAGGTGTGGCTATGGGGGCAAAATGTGCCCCTGGATTTGCCAACCTAGTTCTTCTATATTGGGAAGAAGTATATGTATTTGGGTCACCATATAAAGACAGAATTGCTCTTTATAACAGATTTCTAGATGACATACTAATTTTGTGGAAGGGAAGTGAGGATGATGCCAAGTCTTTTGTTGAATACTTAAACAGTACCACTACTTTTTTCAAATTTACTAGTAAATGGAACAATAATGAGATCGAATTTTTGGATATTAAACTGACCAAATCAGAAAACATTTTACATAGCAATATATTTAGGAAGAAGTCTCATAGTAATTCCCTGTTACATTATAATAGTTGCCATCCTCAACATCAAAAAAGAGGAATAGTAAAGGGCCAGATGGTAAGACTTTCTAGACTACTGAGTGACGATGACACTTGTAATAAGGAAGTCTATACCTTAATTGGCTTCTTTTTAGACGGGATACCCATTAAAGTTGTTGTTAAAAATAAGAAACGAAGTTTTGGGAAAAAGGAGGAGTAGATATCAACCCATTCTAAGGGGTAACAACACAGAAATGGTGGAGAAGGACAACACCTTTGAAGGCAAGGCATTAATTTTGAGATACAATAGTCAAATGTCTGGTGTTGCTGAAGTGGTGAACAAAATATGGGACACAATATTTAATGAAACTTTGAAGAATGATTTAAGAAGTTTCCCCAAAATAATATACTCAAGGGGGAAGAACATCAAAGAAATCTTGGAAGGAAATAGAATTATATACAAATGTTCCAGGATGTACAGGTGTAGAACTTGTAAATTTTGTAGGTTCATTAATAAAGGACCTTATGTAGTGGTGACTAACTATTTTAAGACCATTGGGTGTCCTGGTAGGTGCAGTTGCAACACACATAATTTGGTATACATTGCCACCTGTATTAGCTGCAACACATTCTATGTGGGCAAAACTGTCCGTAGGTTAAAGGACAGGATTGCAAAACATCTGAGGGCCATTAAAAATCACGACATACACAATGAATTGTATATGCATAGTACACACTGTATGGACTTTAAGAAATGTATTTTCTTTGTGATCGGTAGAGTAGGCAGTCTTGAAAGGGGTGGTGATGTCAGGTTGAGGGTGAAATTATTGGAATATAGATGGCAAATAACACTGGATGCTACTACTCCACCAGGCCTGAATGAACACATCTCCTTAAAGCCTGTTTTGAAAGATAGGGCCAACAGAATTTAGTTTCAATAGGTGAACATTATGTATTTTCTACACACTTGTTTCATTAAGTTGTTTACAATTTCAACATAATTATTTTAAAAACTTTTTTATTAGCATTTTATTTAAATGTTTTTCTAGTGGTTTTTTGAGAGATATCATTATAATTATAGACAGGATGCTTTTCTAACTATTTTTTGTTAGGGTATATATAACATATTTTTTCTACTGTGCGTGGACACAATCAGTTGTTTAAACTTTTGTAATTATTGTATAATTGCTCAATAATGTTTCTCATTGGATGACTGAATGATTGGTTGAGTATTTAGTGTAAGGTATGGATGCTTTTCACTCACTCTGAAGAAGCCATTTGTTATGGTGAAAGCGCTTAGTTGGTGAATTTGGATGCATTTGGATTAAAAGTTTCTGCCTAGAGCCTTGGACATGGTTCCTTTTGTTTCTTACTAGTTTTGTACCCAGTGGGTATTTTTCTTTTTGTGGCATTGGTATGAGTTGTAGCCTGGTAGTGGTGGGGTGCTATCTGGAGCCTTAAACCAGGTTTCTGTTACTACACATATATCAGTTTTCTCCATACTGAGGAGTGCCTTGAGTGCATGCATTTTGAGGTTTAGACTTCTGGCATTGAGTAGCATTACCCTCAGTTTTTTGTTACTTGTGCTATTTACGGAGGGGGTTTGTCTTTTGAGCCTTGCCTAAAAAAGGCACTATGGCGGTGGCAAGAGCCTTGGCCAGTATTCGAAAGCCTAAGGGTGGCAGGTGCAAGCTGTCTCTGGCGAAGCAGCATTGCTTGTTGAGCATGTCATTCCAGGCTGACAGACAGTGGATCTCCTTTGAATGACACCAGAAGCTTAGCCAGTTGTTGAAATTGATAATTTTTTTCTTTATACCATGGTATCATTCTTGGTGTGGGCAGGATGCTACTCAAGGTCAGGGTCATACCAGCCTGGACTACGTGATCAGAGAGCTCTTCCATGTCTCTTTTCATGTAGTCCAGGGAGGTACGGCTCAGGTCATTCACATCAACATAGACAATGACAGAGTCATATTTGTACTTGTTCTGGAGTGACCTGAGTGCTTGTGTTATGTGGCGGATCCTGGAATCTGACAGACAGTTAACAGTAACCTTCCCCTTGTTCAGCTTAGTGAGTGGGATGTCATTGTGCCTGACTATAGAGTCACCTATTACTAGTGTGTTAGGTATGTTATTTTGCCTTAAGGGCTGTGATTGCATGGCACACTGGTTTTGTGAAGTATGTGTTTCGTGGTTTGTGCTGGAGGGTGGAGGTTGCTTGGGTGTCTGCTTTGGAGGTCTCTGTTGTTTTTGCAGATTTTTATTTAGAGCCTCCGAGTATGTTTTTGTGTATTTATGTGTGTTTTTTGCCGGTGGTGGTTTCATAGGTCTATGTGAGACTGGTGGTGTGATGCAAGTAGTTCCCT
Organism: Protopterus annectens; assembly: GCF_019279795.1. NCBI lineage: Eukaryota > Metazoa > Chordata > Ceratodontiformes > Protopteridae > Protopterus > Protopterus annectens. The sequence continues at coordinate 169,797,886 of NC_056726.1, forward strand.
TCTCCTCTTGGCTGTCTGGTCCAGTCTTGGGTTGAGAGAGCTTAGCCTCCAGTTTGGCTGTATAATTGCATCTCTCGCATGTATTAGTGTTTGGTGGTAGAAGGAGAGGGTTGTCTGTGTACATGAGGCAGTTGTAACATTGCCTTAAAATGCACAGATTCACCAGTTGGACAGGAGAGTACATATGAAACTGCCCTTTGGACATGCCTGGATAGGTACAGTGAACTGTTTTTCTGATTGACTGGTAAGGTCGAATAGAGAGCATTGTCCTTCTCTACAGTATAGGGGGACCTAGTGCTAAGGTTTATTAGTGCTTGCTATGAGTTTTAAGCACGTGCCGGGCTGAGGAGTGAATGGTTTGAATGCTTAAGTTGAAAGTTTGTCGAGTTCCAAGGGAAAAATTGAAGAGTACACTCCGTGGAGCCGGGAATAGTTATACCCTAGCTAACCTGCACTGCCCGGCACGCAAAACCACGGAAATGTGGGTTTTATAGCAGGGAAATGAAAGAGATATAAATTAGCCCAAAATGGCCAATAAACTACTAATTTCTGGGCAGAAACCACTCTTCCAGGGACAGATAGGCTGCTCAAAGCTCCTGCTCTCACAGTGAACAGAGAAACTTCCTTCTATCCAAGTAAGGTATGGGCAAACACAGAAACTTGTAACACAGCCCTGAATTCAGCACTTACCTAAAAACTGGACTATACTAGCTTAGAAAGGTGGGAAAATAAGTATATATATATTTTTTCAGAAAATAGAGCAGATACCATCAAAAAAACACTTTAAATGCACAGAAACAGTTAAACACGTAATTTAAACACAAAAGTGACTTTGTTAAAGTGCAGGCAGTAAAATAAGTACAATATGTAGCTGAAACAAGCTTTTTAAAATACAGAAACTCTAAAAATCTGCATTTTATGCAGAATTAGCTAAAGGCAGCAAGAAAATGCAGAAAAATTATACTTAATCACTCCAAAGTCTCTCTTTTGTCTATCTGCTGCTGTAGAACTCTGCAGGGCACCAGGCAGGAGCTTGCTGAACTGTATACAAGTGCACAATCTTGCAAATGTGGGTTTTGTAGCAGGGAAATGAAAGAGATAGAAATTAGCCCAAAATGGCCAATAAACTACTAATTTCTGGGCAGAAACCACTTCTCCAGGGACTGATAGGCTGCTCAAAGCTCCCTCTCTCACAGGTGAACAGAGAAACTTTCTTCTATCCAGGTAAGGTATGGGCAAACACAGAAACTTATAACATAGCCCTGAATTCAGCACTAACCTGAAAACTGGACTATACCAGCTTAGAAAGGTGGGAAAACAAGTATATTTTTTATATTTTTTTTTTCAGAAAATAGTGCAGATACAATCAAAAAAACACTTTAAATGCACAGAAATGGCAATCTCATTTGAGTTTCTAGCCTACAACAGTTAAACAGGTAAATTAAACACAAAAACGACTTTGTTAAAGTGCATGCAGTAAAATAAGTACAATATGTAGCTGAAACAAGCTTTTTAAAACACAGAAACTCCAAAAATCGGCGTTTTATGGGGAATTAGCTAAAGTCAACAAGGAAATGCCCAAAAATGATACTTAATCACTCCAAAGTCTCTCCTTTGTCTCTCTGCTGCTGTAGAACTCTGCAGGGTACTAGGCAGGAGCTTGTTGAGCTGTATACATGTGCAAAAACCTCACAAATGTGGGTTTTATAGCAGGGAAATGAAAGAGATAGAAATTAGCCCAAAATGGTCAATAAACTTTTAATTTCTGGGCATTTCAGGGAGATTGCAGTGGCAGGACCAGTGACTTGTTAAGTACTCTTTAGTGGCTGTCTTAAATTGTTTGGGATATGTAAGGGTCCTGATTTCTAGTGGAAGCTTATTCCAGGCAGTACTGTACATGTGATGTCCAAATTTAGACTTGGGTTTGTATATTTGTAGTAGGTCTTGGGTAGAGCTTTGGAGTGGTCTGTAGGGATAATAATGGGAGATTACAGGGGATAGTGTAGGGCAGTAAGAAGGCTGGTATAAGATAGAATGAATGATCTGGAGCTGAGAGAGGAGAAGTTGGGGAGGTAATTCAAGCCAGTTAAGGTGTTTTAGAGAGAGACAGTGATGGGATTTGTATGTTTGTTGAGCAGAAAATATAGCTGCCTTGTTGTAGGTAGACTTGAGTTTGGTCAGAAGAGATGAGTTTAGATTTGTGAGAATTTGAGAGCTGTACATTAGACCGGGTAGAAGGTAAGTAAGAGAGAGAGTTACCTTGGCTTCAGAAGTAAGGAATTTCTTGTTACGATAAAGAAGTCCTAATTCTGAATGAGTTTTCTTGATACAGTTATTGACATGTAAGTCAAATTTAAGCTAATAATCAATGGTGACACCTACGAGCTTGGTGCTGGATTCTACATGAATGAGAGTATTATTAAGGGACAGTATGGAGAAGGAGGGTTTTATATTGTTGAAATTTTTAGGTAGGCAGAGTAACAGTTTTTTTTTTTTAGGATTAAGGATGAGCTGGCTGTTGGAGAGCCATGTTTCATCTGAGTTAAAAGATGCTTGAATAGCTGAGAAGAACTCAAAGGAGAGTTGGCTATGGTGATGACTGTAGAGTCATCTGTGTATCGCACTAAAGATAACTGAGGGCAGGAGGTATAGAGATCATTAATAAAGATATTAAAAAGTAAAGGCCCTAGAATAGACCCTTGAGGTACACCCATTTTGACAGAGAGAAGAGGGGAGACTGCAGAGTGCCATCTTACTAATTGAGATCTATCTGTGAGATAGCTGGAGAACCATGCAACAGTATCAGAGGAGAAGATGAGGTGATGAAGTTTGAGCAGCAGAAGAGAGTGTGAGATGGTGTCAAAAGCTTTTGAGTGGTCCAAGAACAGGGAAGAAGTAAGTTTATGGTCATCCATGGGTAGTGATGACTTGAACTGCTGCTCTGTTTTTGCTTCCACACCTCATACTCGCTGTGTTCCTGCATTTTTGCATAGGCTAGATTCAGATCTGCTGAATCTAGACAGTTTGTTACCACTTGAGCTCCAAAACCAGACAGCTTACATTAAGAGGGCCCCCTGCACCTTGTGGCAGAAGCATGTAACCAGGGACCGTTCTGAGTTGGAGTTTGCTGCAGAAGGTTCTGTGTGGGCTTCTCTTATTGGCTGTTTGGGCTAAATATGTTCTCTGATTGGTTGTTTGGGGCAAATCTGTTCTCTGATTGGTAGTTGGGTTAAATCTGTTTATACTTCCCAGTATCTAAGCCTCGTGTTTGTGCGGGCTTGTGCTCAATTCACCAGAGCTACCAACATCTTGGCATTCATAGCTAGAGGGCTGGAGTGCATCTGAATGGAAAATCCAGCAATCTGTTGTTAACTGCAAAAATAAGTATTGTTCTTAACTGTGTTGCACTTCATGAGCTGTATTTGTTGAACTGCTGCTGTATCTAACTCTATTTTTTACTACAGCAATCTGCTGTTAACTGCAAAAATAAGTATTGTTCTTAACTGCGTTGCACTTTGCAAACTGTATTGTTGTACTGCTGCTGTGTTTTTACTTCAGCACTGCATTTTAGCATAGGCTAGGTTCAGATCTTCTGAATCAAGACTGTTTGTTACCAGTTGAGCTGCAAAACCAGCCAGCGTACATTAAGAGGGATCCCCTGTACCTTGTGGCAGAAGCGTGTAGCCAGGCACTGTCCTTGCTTGTAGTTTGCTGCAGATGGCTCTGTGTGTGCTTCTCCAATTGGCTGTTTGTGCTAAATCTGTTCTCTGAATGGTTGTTTGGGGAGAATATGTTCTCCAATTGGTAGTTTGGGTTTTATATTTGTTTAAACTTGCCTGTATCTAAGACTCATGTTTGCACAAGCTTATGCCCAGTTCACCAGAGCTACCTAGATCTCTACACTCATAGACACAGGGCTGGAATGCATCTGAATGGAAAATCCAGCATCCGCTGTTAACTGCAAATATAAGTATTGTTCTGAACAGCGATGTACTTTGTGAGCTGTGTTTGTTGAACTGCTGCTGTAGCTAACTGTATTTTTACTACTGCAGTTCATAAGTTGTATTTGCTGCTATGTTTTACTTCCATACCTTGTACTCACTGTGTTCCTGCGCTTTAGCATAGGCTAGATTCAGATGTGCTGAATCTAGACTGTTTGTTACCACTTGAGCTCCAAAACCTTCCAGCTTACATTAAGAGGGCCCCCCTGCACCTTGTGGCAGAAGTGTACAGCCAGGCACTGTTCTGAGTTAGAGTTTGCTGCAGAAGGCTCTCTGTGGGCTAAATCTGTTCTCTGATTGCTTGTTTAGGGAAAATATGTTGTCTGATTTGTAGTTTGGTTTAAATCTGTTTAAACTCACCTGTATCTAAGCCTCACATTTGCATGGGTTTTCACACCATGCAGCAGAGTACAGTGTGGGTTACCATTGGCATTTATAGACACAAACTTCTCATTTGTTAATTTTCCCTTAGTACACTGCTTGTGCTCCATAGGAGATTTCACACGATTCTGCTTCACTGTCAGGTGAAACATTCAGCGTAGCTTCTGAGGTACCAACACAAGTCTGCCCCGCTAGCCCTTTGTAATTTAGACATCTTTTCCTCTCCATCTGCCTTACCTGGTCCTTCCTGTCCTCTCCCTTTTTCTGACCACATTAACTTACCTAGCATTATGGCTGGACAATTTTCCACAATTTCTCCAGCCAGCCTAGTTGACATGGGCATCCTGAGGCAATGTAGTAATTGCCTCATGTACACTGACAACCCACTTCTTCTAGTTCACACAAATTTTGTTTGTGAGAGATGCATCTATATTAAAAACCTAGAATTCAGGCTCTTTTACTGTCCAGACAGTACATCTGACACTAAGGTTGTCTGCACACACACCTCACCTCCTGCACCAACCAAATCAACAACACATATATCTACATATGCATAGGTCCTCAACAAAAGGCTACCTAAACATCAGAGACCTCCCAAACACAAGCAGGCTTCACATAATACATCCCCTGCAGAACATAGTACACATAATAGCTCACGCACCAGTGACTCACCAGAAAAGCCCCTAAGACAAAACACAAAACCAAACATCTTAGTCATAGGCGACTCCATTGTGAGACACACAGAGATCCCACTCACTAGGTTGGATAAAGAAAAGGTCATGATCATCTGTCTGTTAGGTGCCAGGATCCATCACATAACACACATATTCAAGTTTCTCAACAACAGGTACTGTTATAACTCCGTCATAATCCATGTTGGTGTGGACAATTTGAGATGTACCTCACTGGACAATATGAAGAGAGACATGACCAAGCTCTCTGATTATGTGTCTCAGGCAGATATGTCCCTAACCTTAAGCAGCATTGTACCTTCACCTAGAATGATGCCTCAATGCAAACAAAAAATGATTGACTTTAATAATTGGCTTAGTTTCTGGTGTCATTTTAAGGGGATGCAGTATCTGTCATCCTGGGATGATATGATCGACAGGCCTTTTGCTTTGCCAGAGATAGTCTTCATATGTCACCTTTGGGATTTCGGTTACTGGCTAAGGATCTTGCCACCCCCATAGTGACTTTTTAGGCAATGTCACAAGAACAAAATTCCCAATGTAAAAATACCCTCAAAAACAACCTCAGGATTATGCTGCTAAACACTAGGAGTCTAAATGTGAAACTACAGTCACTGGAGGTAGTCCTCACTCTGGAAGATGCTGGCATATGTGCAGTCACTGAGACCTGGTTTAAAGCCATGGAAAGCACCCCAGCCATACCGGATTATAATTCCTTCCACACATTCAGACCACAAACTGAAGGTGTGAGAACTAAAGGAGGCGGTGTATCAATAATCATCAAAGATAAACACACCTCTAGATTGGTTAAACAGAGCAATTCCCTTGAATTACTCCAGGTGCAATTGATTGTTGGTAAGACCCCCTCTTCAAGTCATTGCCAGCTATAGGACTCCTTCCATGAACCAGGATACACACTCAGCCTACTTGGATCTAATTGATTCAATCAAGATACAACCGAAAACCCTGGTTCTGAGAGACTTTAATTACCCATCCATAGACTGGGTTAATTAACATGTACTAACACACTTACCCAAAGGTTTCTGGACTTCATTAACTCCAGTGCCCTGAATCAGCTGGTTGACACCCACACAAGGGGCTCAAATATTCTGGATCTGGTGCTCACCAACATGGGGGATCATTGCAGAAGACCCAGTGTGTGGCCCTCCCTGGTGAATTCTGACCACAAATTAGTCTCATTGGAGATAATGATAACACCAGACTCCCCCTCTTACAGCAACCAGACTAAAAAATTTCTGCAAGGTCAACTGCAGCCTCTTAAGAGATGGCATAAATAGCTTAATTTCTCCTCCCTCCACAGATGGAAAGGACACCTATACTGGGATTTACACCAAGGCTTTACATGAGCATCGACACAATTGTATTAACTCCGCCATACCTGATAAGACCAAAGTAAGATCTTCAAGGAAGAACAAATCTGCCTGGTGGACATCAGCCATAAACAGGCTATACAATAAGAGGAAGAAATCACTGTCTAACAGTTGGAAGGAATGGTCTCAAACCTGGAAGCACTCCCTCTTTAGTCCTCTAAAGCTAACTACAATTCCAAATTAGCATCCTTAGCTAAGGATAACAATAAGGTGTTTTTTAGTTACATCTGTAACCTCAAAGGAAAAGCCCAAATTTGCACAGAAATGTAGTTAATGGTACTACATGTACAGAACTTGTGGATAAAGCCAATCTGCTGGCTGACAGGTTCAGTGAAAACTTCACTCCCTTGTCCCCACCACATATATCCCATCACTCCCCTGTTCCCGCCATGTATACCCCAAAGCATCCCTACCACCTGTCCCCTACCTAGTATCTCTAACTAGCAGGTCTCAAATGCCCTCTCCAAGGCCAAAAACACAGCTTCTGTGGGACCAGATAACATCCCTGGCTGCATTCTAAATGGTTTAAAACATGAATTAGCAACACTGTTGGGTTCTCTTTTTAACCACGGCGTCAGCACTAGTTTCGTCCCTGCTGAAAGAAAAACAGCTACCATCATCCCTTTGCACAAAGGGGGTGCATCCACTGACCCCTAGAACTACAGACCCATAAGCCTAACCAGCCTTATCTGCAAGGCCATGGAGCGAATCATCATGGACCTTATCAACAAAGATATAGGTGATCTCCAAACGCTTGACCCTACCCAGTTTGGCTTTGTCAGAGGGAGCTTGTTCCTGTTAAACTTGGTGGACTTCTTTGAGACAGTCACCAAAGCCTTAAATGAGGGTAAAACTGTACATATGGCCTACCTAGACTTAGCCAAGACATTTGACATAATCCCCCATTCAGGCAATATTGATAAACTCACCCAGCTAGGTATCAACTCATATATCATCAGGTGGGTTGCAAAATGGCTCACCGATAGAACACATACAGTTAAAATAGGAAACTCTACCTCCTCAAGCAGACCAGTAACCAGTGGTGTCCCACAGGGATCGGTTCTGGGGCCCCTACTGTTTGGAATCTACTTCTCCAAAGTACAGGCAAAAACAAAATGTCTATGGCTAACAAAGTTTGTCCTAATGATGTCAGTATCCTGCAAGAGGAACTTACACAGATTAATGTTTGATGCCAAAGTCATGGACTTAAACTCAATGCAAAAAAATGCATTATCATCCCCTTCGACAAGGTTGATGTCCCTGAAAACTACCACATCAATAGCAATATCCTAAACATGCAACCAGTAGTGAGAGACCTGGTCACGCAGACTGATAGCAACCGTACTTTTGATCACCATGTCTCCACTGTGGTAAGAAGGGCATTCTAAATTGCCCATCTCATAAGTAAGGACATTGCTTCTAGAAATAATGAGGTTATAACCCACTGTACTCTTCCCTGATCAGGCCAACAACAGAGTGAAATGCTTTCTTTGGTATGTACCTCTCCAAGCACCTGCATCAGCTGGAGAGACCACAAAAGCTTCTTACAAAGTAAATTCAGGGTCTTCAGCATATGTCATATGTGGACAGACTGAAATCACTGTCACTTTACTCTGTGTCATACTGGCTTCTCAGAGGTGACCTTTGCCTTGCATATAAAGCAATTGTTGATCCTACTGTAATGGAAATACTGCATATTCGTAAGTCAAAGGGTACACATGTCACTCACTCCCAGGACCTTAACCTGGTATGCGACATCAATAGAACTTGCCAGAGAGACAGATTTTTCTCACAGAGGTTACCTCATCTCTGGAACAAACTTTCAATTCATGTTAAACAAAGTCTCTCATTGACCCTGTTCAAGCGAAATTTGGACAATTGGATGGGAAACCGTAAATTCACCCCAGGGGTTCCACCTGTATCTCTCTTGGATAGGGATAATAGGTGTGGATTTTAGTGTCTGCTCAAAACAGACACTGTTGGGAAAAAGGGTTGAACTTGGCTAGGGCCATTAGCCTAGTAACCTCCTATGATCCTGTAATAAATAAATGACACAATATTAGTTTCTCAGCCCTCATACATATAATTAATGTCAGCTACACTATGTCAAGTGTTATAAGTGAGAGTGGCTATAATGGGAATTGTAACAACAGTAATAGTTTATGGAATATGCTTTATTTGAACCCAAGACCATGTGCATGACAGTCCTACACTAACACTTGTTGCCACAAGAGAGTGAAATAACAGCTGTTCATGTTTTGGTTCATTGCCATAAAGTGCAATATCACAACAGTAAAACAAAGGTTTATACACACTGTACTAGAACCCAGAACCATCTGTATTCCAGCATTACACTTATACCTGCTGCCGAGAGGCAATAGCATTGATTGAATATATCTGGTTTCTATTTTTGGCTATCTGCATTTGGGTGGTCTACTTATCCAGTAAAAAAGGGAAAATACTTAAAATGAGGAAAAGACATCTATGACATGCACAGTAGAAAATGTTAATACACATGAAATATTTCTACATAGGTCTGGATTTCAACTCTGACTCCAGTTCACCTTCAGAAAACAGGATGGGTGCCTTATCCCTGTTTGTTACACAAACAGCTTTGCAGCAAAGAACTGAAGTCATTCTTCACACAACAGAATGTACACTGATATCAAACCATAAACTGTTATTTGTATATTTATTACATTTATTATATTTGGATGTAGTACACTTAGTGATCACACAACATGTTATGATTATTGCTTGCAAATATACAGCTCTATCTTACCTTTCTGTGTTTCTTGGTCATTTATCAGTTATCTGACCAGTACTCTGACATATGCAGTGTGTAAGCCATTTTATATCATTGGCTTTAAAATGTATGAGGATATTAACTAGGAATAATATGATATACAGTTGCCAACAACTGAAGGGCAAGTTGGATGGCACAAACAAACATAGAATATTCTTTTGGGGGAGCAAAGGTGAGTTACTGTTATGGCATATACAAGAGTACACTGTTCTTTTGAAGGGGAAAAGACAGCTGAGTTACTGTTATGGCACAAACAAACATAGACTGATAGACTGTTCTTTTGGGGTAAGCAAAGGTAAGTTACTGTTATGGCACAAACAAGAATGGACTATTCTTTTTGGAGGGCAAAGGTAAGTTACTGCAATGGAACAAACAAGGATATGTTGCTCTTGTTACTCTCCTTGATTTGCATCCTGCATGTTATTTGATCTTATGAGGGTTGTGAAGTCAGAAACTGCAATATGTATCATTACTTTCTCACTTTTCTCTTTAATGATTTTCCAACACAAATGTGTGGTGCTAAACTGAGGGCATGCAGTGATTAGCAATACTTTTAAGAGGTATGACTGTGTGAATCTTTGATGCATGGGGCCTACTACTTACTAATGGACACATATAAGCCAAACAAATCTCTGCTGTCACATGTTAAGGTAATTTCTGAACAAATCTCCCACTTTTTACTTGCTTACTGTACCAAGTGATGAAATGCAAGGATATGCTATAATATTATTAAATAATACACTCCGGGTTCAGGATGTACCTTGTAAATGCAGCAGTTGTCACAGTGTTACTTCAGGCCTGAGTCTGTCTGATGAAAGCAGTACACAGCCAATACATGGGGGTAAAGGTTATGTGCATTGCCTGGCATGAATGCTAATATATGTATGTGAGTAGGAGGAAGGTTTTCTGCCCCTATATGGTAAGTGAGTGTGCTATGCATTGTCTCTTAGCCAGTGCAGGGGCATTCTGAGCATGCCTATGTCTTCCTACATCCACAGCAGCTGGTGGCTCCCCCTCTGAATCATCATCTGCCTGTGACTGTGTTGACCTTGACAACATTGGTGGTAGGATGTGTGTCCTTTTCCCTTGCTGATCCTGCTGCAGCTGTTTCTTCAGGATTGTGTTGTGTAGTATTGCACATACTGTGAAGATTTCTGTATATGTCCATGGATTGTACTGCAGGGATCCCCAGATGTATCTAGGCACAGAAATGTGACTTCAGCAGCCCAAACACATGCTCTATCACATTTCTGGTTTGAGCATGTGCCTCATTATGGAGTTCTTGTGTGTGTGTGTGTGTGTGTGTGTGTGTGTGTGTGTGTGTGTGTGTGTGTGTGTGTGTGTGTGTGTGTGCGTGTGTGTGTCTGCATTTCTTATGGGTTTCATCAGCTATGGTTCCAGTGCATAGCCTGCATTACCCAGTAAATGACTCTGTGGGATGTCACCCCCTAGCAAACATCTGGTACAGTTGGGAGGTGTGCCAGATATGTTAGTTGTGGTAACTGCCAGGGTTGTTAGCACACATATTCAAGATGATTCCCTTGGCATTAAACATGACTTGGCAGTTGATAGAGTAGTAGCCCTTTCTGTTAATGTAGAGCCTACACTTTTCCCCATGTAGTGCCTTAATTTCTACATGAGTGCAATGTGTAGTACTCACTACTTCAGGGTAGTGTGCTACCCAGTAGAACTGTTGCATATTTCTGGCCCTCTCCTCAGAGCTATGGGGAAAATATATGTACTAACTTGCATGTTGGAACAGAGCATCCAGGAATTGGTGGAGGTCCTGGATGCTGATCCCTGTGACACCCCCAGCATGTCTCGTGTTGGTCTCTGAAAAGTACCTGTAGCTAAGATTCTAAAGGCAACACATACCTTAGTTTCCACCGGGATGGGTTCCACTCATTTGGCTCTTGCTCAGTTGAGGACAGCAGAGTTTGCAGAGTGCCTCTAGTGTGTCCCTGCCCACCCTGTAGCACTCTACAGTTTCTATGTCTTGTAAGTTGTGATAAGTTAAATGTGGCCTGAAAACTCTTCTCCTTCTTTGCCTAGGCCTATTGGCAGTAGCAGCAGCATTGGCTTCCACCTCTAGCACATACAAATGGATTAAAGCAGCATCAGCCCCTAAAATGTTGTCTGTGTAGACTTTCCATGTCTGTAGTCCAAAAGTTTTGACATCTGCAGGAAAAAACAGCATGGAGTCTAAATTGATGCTTTATAGCTTGTTGAATAGCTCCACCATGTTGGATTGGTTGATTAGCAAGCAGTGCAGCTGCTTATGCTGTAATTAGCATCTATGAAACACATACAAAGACAAATGCAATCCATTAATAATCTACACCATTATAAAAAGGCAAATGTGCTGCTAGCTAGACTGATGGTGAGGAGAGTTGTATATGTTTGGAAGACTGCAAAAATGTTTTTTCTTCAGGATATTTCTGTACAGAGGAGTACAGATCTTCAGCAGGTATGTTCCCATTTTGTCACCTATATACTGGATATGCTGGAATGTATTTAAGAATAATTTGAAGCAAAGGCTTTTACACTTTTATCTGTATGCATTAGTTAGAAGTGTACTGATGGCATGGGGATGTTTATCAAGCCATTTCAGAGGTACATATGATTGACAATTCATGAAAATGGAATGCTGTGTGATAAATATTTACAAATGTTTCAGGGACAGGTCCTTTGATAGCATTTTTAGCATTTCAAATATGATTTGCTAGCAAAACTGGTCATTTGTCTGTTCTTTTGTGGGGGGGGGGCAAAGGTGAGTTACTGTTATGGCACAAACAAGGACATGTTGCTCTTGTTACTCTCCTTGTTTTGCATCCTGCCTGTTAGTATTTCACATCTTTATGCTTCTCCAGTGGGTAATACTGACTGGCTACCTTTTCTGTTTTATCTGGAAACAGTTATTTTGTAGTTATGTGATACTTATGTGTATTATACTTCTGCTGTCCTTTAGGACACCTAAAAGTATGTCACTCAGGTGTGTCAGTCCACGGAGACCCCCCCCCCCCTTCACTGATGCCAAAAATCAAATAATTATCAATGGGTTTCAGCAACATGGTGCTTTCCTCCTGGAAAGGGGACAGGGAGATATGGTATGGAGGATAAGAATATGGGAGCAGATTTCACAAGATCTCAATGCTGTGAGTGACCACAGCAGAACATATGAGCAGATATGCCACAGGGCCACTGACATGATAACATCTGCACAGAGGTGAGCAGCTCCAGTGTGCCATGACCAAATGGTTACCAGGGGTGGGCCTGCTAGGGGACAACCACTAACCCCCAGTGAAAAGTTCCTGACAAATAGTAGATATCCAGACAGCTCCCAGGAGAGTGCAGTATAGCATGTCCTGGATGTTGGTGCAACACCTCCCAAGACAGCAAGCATGTCCCAGGAGGAACTTCCTGGTAGGCTTTGTTATCTGAACAGTTTGAATACTGTTGTATAGTAAAACAGTTAAAATGAATAAGTTAATTCTGTGTCACGTCTTTTTTTTGGGGGGGTTGAAGATTGCTACAGGTGTAAGCTTAGGTTGGAGTTCTCAGCCACGTTCCTCTTGACAGTAGAGTTAAGGCACATATAAATGGGTAAATGTATTACCCCCTGTGTTACTATTAATTATACACATAAGTATCACATAACTACAAAATAATTGTTTCCAGATAAAACAGAAAAGGTAACCTTAACTTCTTCCAGGACCATCTATACTACAGCACAGTATGTCTCCTGCAGTTGGTAAGCTAAATATTTTTATGTCAATACTGCTGATCAATTTAAAGAAGTATTGTAGTGTGTGATTTTGATCTCCAGCCTGTTGTGTGTATTGCTGCACTGTCTGTAATAGTGGCAGCACTGTTAGTTTGTTAGCATATATTGCACTATAGCAGCACAGGTATTAATGCATTCCTGTGTTTCTTACTTTTTATCACAGGTGAATATGACAGTGGGGTGTGGGCCCTGTGCCACCTGATGTCAGTGTATCAGCAGAGTCTGATGATGATGGTGGTCAAACTGAGGCACAGTGAGGGGTGCAGAGGTTGAATATGACACAGAGGTTGACATACAGCCATCCCCTGCATTTCCATCAGACATAGCCAGTAGGCCTATGCCTACCTAGTCCACTGAGCCCACAGATATTGGACAGGTGGAGGATGAGGACATTGATTAGGGAAATGTGGCTACCGTAGCTTCACTGTCTGTTGAGTCTGGCCACAGCCAAATTGTGGGTGAGGTGTCACACAGGAGAATTGACAGTGGTGCTCAGAGGGGTCCTGCTGTCCATCCTCCATCTAGTGCAGGTGTCACTTCCTATGCCACTCAATGTATGTTTAGGGTCATCATGGAGGCATAGACATGTTCCCATAGGTGCTCCAGACAAATGCACAGGGTTGTGGATGTGGTACAGGCTGACATGCGTGACTGCCTCCGCCATGTTGCAGATTCACTGGATCAAATGAATGACACATTGGAATGAGAGGTGTCTGTGATGGACCGAGGGGTGTCTGTCGTGGAACGGGCAATGTCTGTGATGGAATGTCTGTTGGGAGGGGAATGGTATCCTCAGGGGCATAGGTCAGCCACATCATCTGCTGTCAGCCAACATGGCCATGCCCAATCACACTCCCATAGTGGTAGTACTTCCACTGCTCCATCAATATGAGTGCTGTCTACACCCAGATGTAGCAGGCCATGGGGTTGTGGTCCTGGGCATCCCAGTGAAGGGAGCTCATCCACAAGACATCACTCACATTCAGGTAGCAGCACTGCATCTGATTGTGGGCATGGAAGTGCCAGTACAACTCCTGGCAGAGCTAATTCTCATGGTCAGGGATGGCAAAGATGAACTGCCACCTCTTCCATGCATGGCTCATACCTGTCCGACAGACCAAGACTTAGAGGTAGCACAGAACTTGGCTGTGTGTTCAACCAGACACACACACCAATTTCACCTAGAGGACTCCTACAGACATGCACACACAACAGTTACTCATTTTGTCTCACTAGCCATTTGTTATTTTATCCCAATGTCTTCCTTCTTCTCCTTCTTAATAACATACACTCACCAACCTTTTGTATCAGTCTAGGCTTCCTGCCCCCCCCCCTACACACACACACACACACACACACACACACACACACACACACACACACACACACACACACACAAAACACTCTGCACAAGTAATGATAACTGTACCATATCCCTGTTTTCTGTCTTTTGGCTTCAGGGATACAAAAGCTGTGTCTGATGCTCATGGTGTGTATCTAACTTAGTGCTTAGTATATATGCATTTGTTGTTGAACTGCTCATTGTACCTTTGACTTACATTGGCCTTGGAAAGTTAGACAATTGATAGCGTCAACATTTCACAGCTTTATAGTGAATGCTGTTGTAAGAGTTGTGAAGTCAGAAACTGCAATGTGTATCATTACTTTCTAACTTCTCTCTTTAATGATTTTCCAGGACAAACATATGGTACACATCATAAGTCACACCATCAGATTCAGACCTTAGGATTGTACAACAGCACTGTAGTCAAACCTCATCAGAACAGTAATACAGTATAATGCTCTCTTTTACATGTACCTCAACCGACACATGCAGCAGCTGGAGAGACCACATGGCCTACAAACCATGCCATGATGTATTTGGATAGATTAAAAGCCATATCACTGTAATCTGTCTGGTATAGGATGAGCTGATATCTGCCTTTCCTCCAGGCCAGTGTCTGAGCATGCCCTGTTGGTATGACTACATATCCAAAAATCTGATATAGATGATGACATCAGCAGTGTCTGTTGAGAATATGGTAATAACAGTATCCCATATGCTGCGGTAAAAGGCTGTCTGTAATGTGAAGCAGGAGCTTGCACACACACACACATACACACACACACACACACACACACACACACACACACACACACACAGTTGACTGCAGTGAGAACAGAACTCCTACCTAAGTACACAGACCACAGAACACAGTACTTAACGCAAGTCTGACTTTTGCAAGACTGCAACTCAACTTATAGCACATTACATCAGCAGGATATGTGTGAGATAAGTTGTTGGCAGGCATGCATAGGTTCATAGCTTTATAGGTCACACAAGGCTACTGCCATAATGGCCCTAGGTTTATTGGAGGTGACTAGGCTAATGGCTCTAGGGCCTTTTTAAGCCTAGCAAAGTTGTACCATTGTTCCCTTATAGACCAAGATATATAGTCCATAGTTCCAAATCCATGATCAGCACTGGCTGCCCCTGTCTAAGAGTGACATAAGTGAAACTCCTGGGGTAATTTTTCAGTTTCCCATCCAGTTCTCCAAGTTACGCTTAAATGGGGTTATTGAGGAGCTCATTTTCACATGAATTGGGAGTTTGTTCCATACCAGTGGCAATCTATGGGAGACATATGTGTCTCTCCAGCATGTCCTGTTGATGCTGTAGCCTAGGTTAAGGTCCCTACTGCAAGTGAGTCTTGTCCCATTTGATTTGTGGGGGTGTAGCACTTCCATTAAGGCAGGGTTCGAGAGTGCTCTGTAGGCCAGGCATAAGTCGCCTCTCAGCAATCTATACGATACAGAGTGCAGCGACAGGGCCTTCAGTCTGTCCATGTAGGTCATGTGCTCAAGTCCCTGGATTTTCTTGGTTTGCTGCAGGTGTCTGGTGAGGTACATGTAAAAGGGAGCATTGTACTCTGTTATTGGTCTGATGAGGGATGAGTACAGTGGACTGATAACATCCTTAGTCTTGGATGCTATGCCCTTACTTATGAGGTGTACAACATAAAAGGCCTTCCTTACCACTGTGGACACATGATGATCAAAGCTGATGTTGTTAGCATTCCCAAATATGTCACCACTGGATTGGAACTTAGGGGGGGTATTATTAATAGTGTAATTTGCATGTACCTCTCTTTTGCTAAAAGGGGTACTAATGTATGTTTTTTTGGGTCTATATCAGTTTATCAAAAACTTTCTTCATCAAATGACTTTTCATTGGACCCTATTCATTGAACCACTTTTCAGTGAACTGTCAAATCAGCAAAAGTTTTACCCATGGGAAAAAGCTAGTTGGCCACCAAAGTGATAGTAACAAAAACTACATCATTTTAAACAAACCAATGTGGGGGGCTTTGCCCCCCACATCCCCGGTAATTATATATACCAACTCTGAGATTGCACTACATTGGGAAAAAGGGCAGATGTGTAACAACGGCCACCTATCTCTGTTCCCTGGGTAAAAGTATCACTGATTTGATGGTTCACTGAAAAGTGGTTCAATGAAAAGGCATTCAATGAAGAAAGTTTTCTATAAACTGATACACACTCATTTTATGGGTTAAGTTTAATTCTGTGGCTTTGGCAACAGTCATGTAGGTATGTAAGCCCATTTTGTAGTATGTTGACATCATTTCAGAATTCATAGATTGCACACAGTTTGCAGTTGTCAGCAAACTTGGAAAGCCACAGGCCATCTCTTATCACCTGAATTTCTGAGAAATAGATTCCAAACAGTAGGAGGCCCAACACAGACCCTTGGGGAACACCACTGGTAGCAGGTCTGCTGGTAGAGGTGGAATCCCCAAATATGACTGTATGCATTCTGTTGGTGAGCCATTTGGCTACCTATCTAATGACATATGGGTTAATCCCCAGCTGGGTGAGTTTCTCGTGGTTGGCTGAGTGGGGAATTGTGTCAAAGGCCTTGGCCAAGTTGAGATAGGCAGTATGTACTGATTTGCCTTCATCCAGTGCTTTGACACTCTTGAAGAATTCCACTATGTTTAACTGGCATGATTTGCCCTTAATGAAGCCAAAATGGGTCGGGACAAGCGTTTGAAAGTCATGATGTCCTTGTTGATAAAGATGATTCTCTCCATGGCCATACAGACAAGACTGGGCAGGCTTATGGATCTATACTTCCCTGAGTTGCTTGAGAGATCCCCTCTGTGCAAGGGGAGTATGGTTGCTGTTTTGCACTGTGCTGACACAAAGCCAGTACTTAGATTGTGGTTGAAGAGAGTACACAGTAGTTCCGCTAACTCTTGCTTTAAACCATTTAGTAAGCAGCCTGGGATGTTATCTGATCCCATAGGGGCTGTGTTTTTGGCCTTGGTGAGTGCGGTTATAACCTATTCTTTGGAGATAAGAGGTAAAGAACTGGTGACAGTTATGCTTTAGGGTATGATAGCTAGAGGCAGGTGTGTGAAATTTTTGCCAAACCTGTCTGCTAACAGGTTGACCATGTCCTCAGCTTTAGTATGACTGGCACTGTCCACTATGAATTCGGTGCAAAGCTGGGCTTCCCTTTTATATTACAGACATAGCTGAAAAATGTCTTGTGATCATCCTTGTGACAAAGGGAGATACTGCCAGTCCAGCTATCTGGACTTTTGTAAATAATTATATGTCATTTGTGTATATCAACATGATTCATAGAAGATGCATGTGTTACAAGTTGATTCGAACTGTATATCATGTGTATATCAAACTGGTAGGTACAGACATATGTGTTGAAAAAGTATTTTGTAAAGTACTGTGCTTAAAGATGTATCCACAGTGTGCCCTGCTGGAAGAGAACAGAAATGTACATGCACTATTTTAAGTGTTTAAATTTATACATTTTAACAGTGGAAACTGGAATACAGGAGGTTAACTTCAGAAAAATAGCAGAAATGAAATTACTTTATGGCAGCTAGAGACATAATGTCTATACTAGGGAGTTTTCTGTATTGTCTTTAAAGTGAAATAATTACTAGTTTTGAAATGTGAAGGGATGTAATTGTTTTATGACTTTAAGCATCTACCAAAGATCTAAGGTATATATATTTTCAGAGGTAGATGCTAAATACTGCTAGCTTCCAGCAGTGGGGATTTCATCTGGAATAGAGTCAGATGACAAGAAATGATGTGATTCTGCAAGCTATCCCAGCAATAATATCTGAGATATTAATTTGAGAACTCTCTGAGAGAAACACAGCATTCTGTATTCTGTTTTGGACCTGACAACAACTACAAGAACCTTTCACCACATCTGCCTTGCTCTGTAAGTAAGTTAACTAGGGTATAGTAATTATTTTAGATTCAGTCAGGAATATAGTGAAGCATAATTTAGATGTTTTTCTTTATTTATTTGAGACTGACCTGCAATGTTGTTTTAAATATTCCTGTGGTTTTGAACTTTGATGTAATTATGAATATATACTGAGTATTTTCTTGTTCTTTCATTATTTATTATTAAATATATTTAAACCTTTCATTGCGGCTGATCTGTGTAAAGATATTTAAGTTCAGAGAGTACTTGCATATTTATTTGGTGACACACTGTGTGGGCCAATCCGAATAGCCTTGCTCTTGGTCAAACTACCATTTGTATTAATATTAATATTAATATTAATATTAATATTAATATTAATATTACACAGTAAGAGTGGACACCCTTTGTTAAGGGCCTTAAAGTAGCTGATAAGGAGTTAGCTGGTGGAAGTGATAACTACCTTATAGTCTGGGCAAAAGGGAGCTTAGCTATTAAACCTGTGCCAGCCTTTCCCAGATGTGTGTGTGTGTGTGTGTGTGTGTGTGTGTGTGTGTGTGTGTGTGTGTGTGTGTGTGTGTGTGTGTGTGTGTGTGTGTGTGTGTGTAAATCAAACCTCAAACAGTGTGAGGGTTTGCTACTTAGGCAGGGGCACAAAGCACTGGTTGGACAGAGAGGGTGCTGGAGGTCTTGGCTTGGCCACTCAGCTGAGATCTCAACTCTATAGCTGTGCCATTGGGGAGTCTTAGTGGGGATCTGGAAAAAGAGGGAGAAACCAGCCCTAAACTGATTGTGGTCTCTGTGTGCTCTTAAGGGAAATTGCACTTGATGCAGAAAGCTGCATCTGGAAATACTGTGTGTGTACCTGTTATCCTCTCAGTGTACATCCCCCACTGTTCCCAGTGGTGGGTTGTCACATATTTATTGGTTGGCAGTGGTGGGATCACCACATCACATACTGGGATTCAGTGGTGTGTTAACTCTGTAACCTGTAAACAGTGGTCACTAAAGAAGGTGTTTGTACTCTCAAGCAGCCACACAGTGAACATTCAGAGTTTCATATTACAATAGTTTTATTTATTTTTTGTTAGCTTAGTTAGTTGGGGAGAGCAGGCAAGGCTGTCAGCAGAGGATTATGGCAAGCTGACAAGGGGCCAGTTGGCGGAGATGTGCCAAGCCAAAGGACTGGTGCATGCCAACCTGACTAAAGCAGTAATGATTGCAGCCTTAGTCACAGCTGTATCAGAGACCAGCAACCAAAAGGACAACCAGACTGACCTTGAAGATGTACAACTCTCAGAAAATGGACAGTTCAACCTTGCCTCAGAGGACTTAAAAATCCATCTAGAGTTAACGGACTTGAACTGGAGGACAAACATTTGGAAATGGAATCAGCAGAGTGGCTGAGACATCTGGAGGCCAAAGAAAATGAGAGACATTTGGAAACTGAAGAAAATCTGAGGCAGAGGCAGCATGAAAAGGAAAAGCTGACTCTTCGCCAAGGTCATGGAGATAATGGGGAAGGGAGTAACCAAACCCCAGAAGCAATAAAGGTCAGTCAATTTCCTCCACAATTTACAGAGGATGATAACTTTGATAGTTTTATTCATATGTTTGAGAAAGTATGTTAACAATACCATGTTGACCAAGGGCTCTGGGTACAGTTCCTACCCCCATACTCCATGGTAAAGCTGTAACTGCTGTTTCTAAATCGTTTGATAATGATTGCTTAAATTATAATACAGGTAAAAATTGTTTATTAGAGTGTTTTACATTAACACCTGAAGCTTATAGAAAAACGTTTCATGAGCATAGACGTAAGGTAGATGAAAGTGTGTATGAATATATTGCTGAGTTAAGCACTTATTTTCATTGGTGGGTGAGTGGGTCCAGGTCACCACTTTTGAAGGGCTGTCAGACCTTCTTGTGAGGGAACACACCCTTAGCACTTTGCCTGAGGACATGAGACTCTGGTTAGCAGATAGGGAATGTAATACCACAGATGAGTTGGGAAAAGAGGGAGACCTATACCTAGTAAGCAGGGCAGCACTGCACATGGAATGGATACCCAGTGCTGCTCATGGGTCTAGGAAAACCCATGGTGGGCAGCCTAAACCACCCCAACATAGTCTGCTAGTAACAGGGGAAGCCACTAATTTAGGTACACTGGCAGGATCAAGGGTTAAATGTTTTAAATGTAACCAGTGGAATCATGTAGCATATGGATGTCCACCAAGGCAAGGTGGGGAACAAAAGGTGGGAGAGCCAAAAAGTGGGAATGACAGAATGACAGTAGTACGTTGTCTGGAGACAACAAGGGTGTCAAACTACCTCAAGAGGTTATATCCTATCTTAGTAGATGGAAAACAGGCCACCACTAAGAGAGAGACAGCATCTGACCTCATCATTGTGAAGCCTGCAATGGTTCTTGCTTGTTCAGACTACTCCAGTCAGAGTTTTAGGAGGGATCCCATTCCAAATAACTTTGGTTAGGGTTCACTTTGACTGGGAGGGTAGAAAAGGAAGCAAGCACGTAGGTGTGTTTGAGGATATCCCTGCAGATGTTCTGATAGGGAATGATTTTGATAATGCAATACCTTGTGTGCATGCGGTGACACACAGTCAGGCTTGGAAACAGGCATGTGGGTTTGGTAGCCTGTTGGGGACCCCAACAGACTGCATACTTGAAGCCAGGACTGGTGAGGTGGCTACTTCAGAGAGGGAGATACCCTGTAGCAGTGAGAATGAAGGTGAACCACAGCTGCTTGTGGGTACTGATGTTCCCGTGGACAGAGTGACTGCAAGGGCAGAGGTGAGTAGTAGTACCCAGGCTGACAGTGAAGCACCACTGTCAGAGGATACCAGACTTCCTGTGTAACGGGAGATGGGAAGGGTTACAAAGAGAGAGTTGAGACAGGCTCAGCTCTCAGAACATACATTACAGGGATTGAGGGAGGTAGCCAGAGAGTAGCCTGATTCTCAAGGAAAAGGGGAATCTGTATACTAGGACAAAGGGTTACTGTATAGAGAGTGGGTCCCTGAGGGAGGGCTATAAGGTCAGACAATACAACAGTTGGTAGTGCCCAGAGTATACCATCTAACAATTCTATCCATAGCCCATGACATTCCCTTTGCAGGTCATATGGGCATAAAGCATACAAAGAGATGTCTTATGCAGAACTTTTATTGGCCTGGGATTTCCAGAGATGTAACAGGGTAGTGCAGAAACTGTGAGTAGTGCCAAAAGGTAGGCAAGGCAGGAGACAAGGTCAAAGCTCCTTTGGTACCTTTGCCTGTGATTGAGGAGCCATTTCAGAGGGTAGCTACGGATATTGTGGGGCCTCTGAGTACCGCAAGTTCTACAGGTAAGAAGTATATCCTTGTAGTAGTAGATTATGCTACCAGATACCCTGAGAAGCTGGCTATGTCCTCCACTGAGGCAGAAAATGTAGCAAATGCCTTGTTAGTGATTTTCAGTGAGGTAGGTTTCCCCAAAAAAATACTGACTGACAGAGGTGCCAATTTCATGTCAGACCTACTGGCTTGTCTGTGGGAGCACTGTGAGGTGAAGCACAAAAAGACCACCGCCTACCACCCCCAGACTAATGGTCTGGTGGAGAGGTTAAACTCTACACTAAAGGCCATGCTGCAGGATTTGCAGACCAGTTTAAGATGGAGTGGGACAAATATTTGCCCCATCTGTTGTTTGCTTACAGAGAGGGGATCAGGAATCCACAGGTTTTTCACCCTTTGAGTTGCTGTATGGGCATAGGGTGAGGGACCTCTAGATTTGATTCTTTATGAGTGGGAGGGTGAGTGTGAATCCTACAAGGAGTCTTTTGCGGCATATGTCCTAAATCTCAGGACAAGGCTCAGGGAACCCATGGGCTTGGCCCATGAGAACCTATCAGAAACCCAACAGCAGAAAAAGGTCTGGTATGACAGGAATGTTTGAGTAAGAGAGTATGCTGTGGGGCAGCAGGTTATGGTTCTCATTCCTGTCAGACACAACAAGCTGCAGACAGCTTGGGAGGGACCCTTCAAGGTAGTAAGGAAGGTCAGTGATGTTAACTACATGGTAGAACTACTAGGCAAGAGGCAGGGGCATAGATTGTACCTTGTTAACATGATAAAACTTTACCATGATAGAGAGGCCCTTGTGCTGATTATTTGCAGTGGATGGCAGGAGGAGTATGAGAGGAATCTGGTGACTGATCTGCTCAGTGAAGCTCAGAATGACATCTCAGTGGAAGGGGTAGCAATGTCCCAGCAGCTATCCCCTACCCAGGTTCAGGAACTCCAAGCAGTGTTACAGGAGTTTGGGGGCATGTTCACTGGGAAACCAGGGTGTACACACCTGGTGCAGCACCATTTGGATACAGGACCCCAAAGGCCTATTAAGTGTCCCCTTATAGAGTGACTGAGAGAGTCAAACAGAGGGAGGAAATACAAGAAATGTTGGAATTAGAGGTAATCCAGGAGTCCAGCAGTCCCTGGGCCTCCCCAGTGTTGCTGGTACGAAAGGAGGATGGTAGCACCAGGTTCTGTGTGGACTACAGGAAATTAAATAGTCACACAGAGTCAGATGCTTACCCCATGCCTAGGACAGATGAAGTCCTAGAGCAGCTGGGTGGAGCTAAGTATCTTACCACTATTGATCTTACCAAGGGCTACTGGCAGGTGCCATTGACTCCGAACTCTAGAGAGAGGTCAGCCTTTGTGACTCCTTTCGTCTTGTATGAGTTCACAAAAATGCCCCAGAAACTTTCCAGGGGCTGGTAGATCATATCCTAACCTTGCTTACCTGGATGATATTATCTACAGCCATTCCTGGCAAGAGCACCTTCACCATGTCAGGAAGGTGCTGGACAGACTACAGAGGGCAGGGTTGACCATTAAGCCCAGTAAGTGTCAGGTGGGTATGGAAGAGGTCTCCTACTGGAGACATAGAATGGAGAGTGGTAAGCTCAGACCAGAACCTCCCAGAGTGGAAGCCATTCAGACATGGCCTGCCTCTGTTACCAAAAAGCAGGTGAGGAAGCTCTTAGGGACAACAGGGTACTACAGAAAGTTTGCCCCCAATTATAGTACCATATCTGCTTCTCTCACAGACCTGACAAGGAAAAAGAGGCCAAATAAGGTAGTGTGGAGCCTGGCATGTGAGCAGGCATTCCAGAAGCATAAAGAAGCATAGGAGAACCCCCTGTGTTAGCTAGTCCAAATTACAGCAAAGAATGTGTTGTGCAAATGGATGCTTCAAACCATAGGGTGGGGGCTGTACTCAGACAAATTTTCTCAGAGGGAAAAGAGCACCCAGTGGTATATCTCAGCCATAGACTTCAAACTAGGGAGGAATGCTATGCAGCTGTAGAAAAGGAATGTCTAGCCATAGTGTGGGCACTGCAGAAATTACAGCCTTATCAGTATAGAACAAAATTCACTGCAGTTACAAACCACAATCCCTTAATATGGCTATGTTGAGCCAGCCAGCAAAATGCCAAGCTGCTAAGGTGGAGCCTAGGGTTCCAGGCATACGATATGACAGTGCAGAACCACAGTGGGGTTAGCAATGCCAAAGCAGATGGGCTGTCAATACAGGGTATGAGGTCATCTATTCCCAGATAGGCTCATCCCTCTCAAGCAACATTTCTCAAGGGTCACTTGAAAAACTAGCTTGAGTCTTTAAGGGGGGAAGAAGTGTGACAAAGGGAGATACTGCCAGCCCAGCTATCTGGAATTTTGTAAATAATTATATGTCATTTGTGAATATCAGCATGATTCATATTAGATGCTTGTGTTAGAAATGTATTAGAAATGTATGTCATGTGTATATCAAACTGGTTGGCACAGACATTTGTGTTGAAAAGGTATTTTGTAAAGTACTGAGCTTAAAGACGTGTCCATGGTTTGCCCTGCTGGAAGAGAACATAAATGTACATTCACTATTGTAACTGTTTAAATGTATATATTTTAACAGTGGAAACTGGAATATTGAAAGTTAACTTCAGACAAATAGCTGAAATTATATTACTTTATGGCAGCTAGAGACAGAATCTCTATACTATGCAGTTTTCTGTATTGTCTTTAAAGTGAAATAATTACTAGCTTTGAAATGTGAAGGTATGTAATTGTTTTATGACTTCCAGAATCTGCCAAAGATCTGAGGTCTGTGTACTTTCTGCCAAATATCTGAGGTTTGTGTATTTTCACAGGTAGATGCTGTTAGAGTGTATTTAACAGTGAATAAAGATTGAAAGTAATTATGTTACAAATATGCAAAATAAATAAGGAATAAAATAAAGTTTGCTTAAATGTAGAAATAAGAGTTTAGTAATATGTGATTAGCATCCATACTAAGTGACTGTGGTTTGAAAAATAAGGAATCTGTTTAATGGACATGTTTCCTTACAGACTCAGCAAAAATGTAAAAAAATAAGAATGTGTGCATTTCACACTGTCACCAAGAAAGCTGACCTCTTACAGACTTGGCAAGAATGTAAAAAAAAAACAGGATGTATGCATTTCACATTGTCAGTAAGAAAGTTAACCTGCTTCTGTAAAGAATGGACAAAAGAGAAACAATCTGTACATGTTTCTGTCATATGACACTGTTAAGCAAGGAAGTTTGAATGATCAAGTCAGCATTTGTATGTGTTTTTCCACAAGGTGTTTCCTTAAAGACAATACCATTACAGGATGAAAACATGTTTTTCTGCAAACACCAGCAAACAGATGTTCTCATACAAAGTCCAAAATAGAGTTGTTGTTGTTGTCTTTCAGCTTTTCCTGGTTAGGGGTCACCACAGCGGAACTCCGGTCAGCTAATGATTGGCATTAGATTTTCACAAATGCCGAGGTGCCAGCTCGACGTTCAACCTTCAACGAAGGCACGCCCATTTACGCATGTCTTTCGAACGCCCACCCAACCACGTGGAGGACATGCAGACTCCACACAGAAGGCACTCCCCGCACTCCAGCCGAGAATCGAATGGGAGAACCTCTTGCTGTGAGGCAACAATGCTACCGCTGCACCACTGTGGAAGTTAAAGTCCAAAATAGAGCACCATGGAAAAAAACAGGATGTAAAACTACTATAAAGAGACTATAGCAGATAACATTGTTAGAGATATTTTTTGCATTCTATCTCTCATATCATCCATGCTGTTTGAGAAGTAAAGTAGAACAGTAACTAAAGCAAAATAAGGAATAAAATAAAGCTTGCTTAAATGTAGAAATAGAGTTTAATAATATGTGATTACCATCCATACTAAATGACTGTGGCTTGAAAAATAAGGAATCTGCTTAATGGACATGTTTCCTTACAGACTCAGCAAAAATGTAAAAAAATAAGAATGTGTTCATTTCACACTGTCACCAAGAAAGCTGACCTCTTACAGACTTGGCAGGAATGTAAAAAAACAGGATATATGCATTTCACATTGTCAGTAAGAAAGTTAACCTGCTTCTGTAAAGAATGGACAACAGGAAAACAATCTGTACATGTTTCTATCATATGACATGGTTAAGCAAGGAAGTTTGAATGATCAAGTCAGCATTTGTATGTGTTTTTCCACAAGGTGTTTCCTTAATGACAATACCATTACAGGATGAAAACATGTTTTTCTGCAAACACCAGCAAACAGATGTTCTCATACAAAGTCCAAAATAGAGTACCATGGAAAAACAGGATGTAAAACTACTATAAAGAGACTATAGCAGATAATATTGTCAGAGATATTTTTTGTATTGTATCTCTCATATCATCCATGCTGTTTGAGAAGTAAAGTAGAACAGTAACTAAAGCTGCAGCAGTAGGTCATGTGATTTGTTATAAAAAGTTATTTATTGGTTACTGCTCAGAGTTTGGTGCTGTATCAGTGTACACTCTACAAGTTTCTGTGGGCAACAGACTGTGATAACTAGACTTTGATTGCAGCAGAACCCAGCCAACAAGACTGAGTGTCTTAAGAAGACTTTGGATCCATCACAATAAGCATCACAGTAACAGCACCCTGATTAGCACCTTGAAAATTAATATTTCAGATGCTAAGTACTGCTAGCTTCCAGCTGTAGGAGTTTCACCTGGAGTAGAGTCAGATGACAATAAATTATGTAATTCTGCAAGCTATCACAGCAGTAATATTTGAGATATTAATTTGAGAACTCTCTGAAAAAGACACAGCATTCTGTATACTGTTTTGGACATGACAACAACTACAAGACCCATTCACCACATCTGTCTTACTCTATAAGTAAATTAACTAGGGTATAGTAATTCTCTTAGATCCAGTCAGGAATATAGTGAAACATAGTTTAGATGTTTTTCTTTATTTATTTGAGACTGTCCTGCAATGTTGTTTTAAATATGTCCTGTGGTTTTGAACTCTGATGTCACTGTGAATATATACTGAATATTTGTTTGTTCTTTTATTATTAATTATATCGAAACCTTTCATGGTGGCTGATCTGCGTATAGATATTTAAGTTCTGAAAGTACTTACATATTTATTTAGTGACACACTGTGTGGGCCACTCCTAATAGCCTTGTTCTTTGTCAAACTACCATTTATATTAATATTAATATTAATATTAATATTAATATTAATATTACACAGTAACATTGGACACCTTTTGTTAAGGGCTTTAAAGTAGCTGATAAGGAGGTGGCTGGTAGAAGTGATAACTATCTTATAGTCTGGGCAAAAAGGGGCATAGCTAGTAAACCTGTGCCAGCCTTCCCCAGGTGTGTGTGTGTGTGTGTGTGTGTGTGTGTGTGTGTGTGTGTGTGTGTGTGTGTGTGTGTGTGTGTGTGTGTGTGTGTCAGCTAGTTGGGCAGGGACACAAAGTACTGGTTGGACAGAGAGAGTGCTGGAGGTCTTGCCTTGGCTACTCAGCTGAGATCTCATCTCTATAGCTGTGCCAATGGGGAGTCTTACTTGGGATCTGGAGAAAGAGGGAGAAACCAGCCCTGGACTGACTGTAGTCTCTGTGTGCTGTTAAGGGAAATTGCACTTGATGCAGAAAGGTGCATCTGGAAATACTATGTGTGTGTGTGTGTGTGTGTGTGTGTGTGTGTGTGTGTGTGTGTGTGTGTGTGTGTGTGTGTGTGTGTGTGTGTGTGTGTGTGTGTGTGTATGTGTGTGTGTGTGTACCTGTTATCCTCTCAGTGTACATCCCCCACTGCTGCCAGTGGTAAGGATTTAGGCTCTTTGATTACTGGTCCAGTGGTGGGTCTTCACAGTGCTCATCTATGGATGCTAATTTATTTTCATAATTAGCTTTAGAGGACTTTACAATAAGTTTCATTTTCTTGTTTAGGCTGTGCAGGGTGTTGTTCTGCTGAGACTGTTCCCTCTAATTCATGGACATCAGTTTCTTATATCATATAATCAGTGCATGCTAGATGCTCACCAGGGTGGCTTGTTGTTTCATGAGCAAGTTTTGATCTGTTCTGGTACGGCTAAGTCTATACACTTTTAAAGCTGTTTATGCATGGCATTTGTGTACACCTCCATATAGGAGACCTTGTTGTCAGTGATGGCAGGAGGTTTGAAACTATGTATGCCATTGCTTAGGAGGCTATAGTTTGCTTTAGAGAAACTTTTCAACCTTTTGGATCCTTGGGGGGGGGGAGTCTTAGGATTGTTACATTGAATATGACTGATTTATGGTCAGACATTACCTGGGAGGGTGTCACATATGGGGTGGTGCAGTGATCTCCCATGTTGGTGAAGACTAGGTGAAAGACATTCTTTCCCCCTGTGGAGGTGTGGACTAAGTGCTCCAGAGCATTTGTTTTTAAATAGTGCAGGAACCTTAGGGAGAATGTGTTTAAGCTCATATGTGTATCCCAATCGATGGAAGGATAGTTAAAGTCAACCATGCCTAAGGTGTTTGGCTATATTATGACTGACTCATGTAGGTCCGGGAAGGCATTGTGTGATTTTCATGGTTCATTTTGTTATTCCTGTAACTAACAATGATGTGGAGGGGGTCTTTCCTACAGTTAGCTGGACTTGGAGTAACTCTAGGGAGTTTTACTGCTTAACCAGTCTTGAGGTGTATTTGTCTTTCATGAAGATGGATACACCTCCCCTTTGTTTCTTTCATGTTCCTTTTGCAGCCTGAAGAAGTAGAAGGCATTATAGCCCTTCATGGCTGAAGTACTCTCCACAGCCCTAAATCATATCTCTGTGACTACACAAACATCGACCTCTTCCCAAATAAGTAGTGCCTTCATTCGGTGTAGTTTCTGATTTACACTCCTAGCATTAAGCAGCATAAACTTGAGTTTGTTTTTTAAGTATATTTTTACGTCAGGAATTTTGTCTTATCATATTGCCTAAAAAGGCAGTATGGGGTGGCAAGTCCCTTGGCCAGTAACGAAAAGGCAAGAAGTGACAGATGAAGACCATCCCTGGCAAAACAGCATGGTCTGTTGACCATATCATCCCGATCTGACAAATAATACTGGATTCCCCTGGACTGACACCAGTGGCTAAGCCAGTTGTTGAAGCTGATAATTATTTTGTTTGTATTGAGACATTACCTGGAGTAAAGGTAGAATGCTGCTTAGTGCTATGGATATACCTGCATGGGAGAGATAATCTGAGAGCTCAGTCATATCTCACTTCATATAGCCCAGTGAGTAAGTTTCATGTCATTATCTTCAACATGGAGTATGGCAGAGGTGTAACTGTGCTTGTTGTTGAGAGATTTGATTGCATGCATGATTTTGCAGATCCTGGCACCTGACAGGCAGCTGACTGTGAGTTTCTCTTTGTACAACCTAGTGAGGGGAACATCTGTGTATCTCACTATGGATTCACTTATGACCAAGACATTGTTTTTCAGGTGTTTTGCCTTAAGGGCTTAATGGCTGACACACTGATACATTTATTTTTATGTGTAGTGAGTTCAGTTGGGACTGTAATGTGTGTAGAAGGTTTGCATTTATGAGATTTGTGCTCTTTTGGTAAGCTTCTAATGACTACCTCTGTATACGTTGGGTTATGTGTTATGCAGTTAGTCTGTTGAGGAGGTGAAGCATGTGTGTTCACAACCTGTTTGATATCTGGTTTGTTGTTACCTGAGAGACAGAGCATTTATTCTGGATTCATTGTTTAGTTGCATCTCTCACATATTGAATTTGTAATTTTTATGAGTATATGGTTGTCAGTATACATGAAGCGATAGAAGCCTAGCTTTGTAAAAACGCAAGTATCCTTATTAAGTATATTTAGATGGTCATTGTTAGCAGAGTGATTTTGTGAGCATTAACAAATGGGCCTATCTCTTAGGGACATAGGTGCCAGCCCAGAGGTGATTTTCCAATCACCCAATCAGTAGTGATGGTTGTGCTTGAACAGGGTCATTAAGGAGCACTGCTTCACATGCAGTGGGAGCTTATAACCGAGGAGTGTGGGTTGCTGTGGGATATATCTGTCTCGCCTACATGTTCTGTTTATGTCACAGGCTAGGTTGAGAACCCTGGCCCAAGTTATTCCTGTCCCATTTGATTTGCAGATGTCCAGCATGTCCAGTAGAGCAGGGTCTGAGACTTCTTTGTAGGTCAGGCATAGGTCACCTCTCAGCAGCTTGCAGGAAACTAAGAACAGTAACAGGTCTTGTAGTCTTTCCATGTATGTGATGTTTGGAGGACCTGCATTATCCCAGTCACAAACATCCATTTTTCTCTTTTTGCTGCAGTTGTCTGGTGAGGTGCAGACAGAAGGGAGCCTTGTATTCAGTTAGTTGTCTAATAAGGGCAGAGTACAACAGAGCTATGACATCCCTGGTCTTGGATGTGATGTCCCTGTTTATGATGTGCACAATGCAGAATGTGTCTCACCACTGTGGGCACATAGTGATGAGAGTGCAGATTGCTATGAAGACGTGTTCACAAGTCTCGTAACACTGTGTTTGAGCTGAGAGGGGTGCTGTGTATATCATAATTAGCAGGGGTACTTCATTGCCAAAGGGGACAATGAGGCATTGTTTGCTGTAAGGTTCAGTCTGTGAGTTTGCCACCAATCATTTGTCTATGTCAGCCCTTTCTGTAATATGTTAATATAATTGAGGGAATCTATATGTGTGTGTCCAATTAACAGTCATCTGCAAATCTGCTAAACCATAGGCCACCTACCATTGGCTGCACTTCAAGTGATGTAGTTTCCACACAGTTGATAGCCCAGCACAGATCATTGGGGTATTCCATTTTTAAGTGGCTGGTGGGGGGGGGGGGGTGTAGTCCCAACTTTGAGAGTGTGTGTTCTATTGGTGAGCCAGTTGGCTATCCAGCTAGCACTGTATGGCTTAATTACCAGATGGGACATTTTCACTATGAGACATGAATGGGGGACGGTGTCACAGGCCTTGGATAACTGAACATAGGCAGTATGTCCTGTTGTCTGTCATCCAAGTCTCCGTGGTCAGTATCAAAGAAGTCCACAAGGTTCAATAGACAAAATCTATCCTTGACAAGCACATGGGTCAACTCAAGTGTGATGAAGGTCAGCTGTGTCCCTGTGGATAAGGTCAATGCTGATCCCTTCTCTAACCTTGCAGATATGGCTTGTTAGGCTTGTGGGTCAATAGTTGCAGTTCTGCATGTTAAAAACACCACAAATTCATTGATGTACATTGCATATGACACATTTGATATTACTATTTATAGTGTAGGTGATATATGTGTGGAAAAAGTACTGTGACACCAGGGTTGCAGTGTTTGTGGGTGGGCAACACATGGCTGTATTGTAAATATGTGACATACTGTAAGATGGGACCTTAATTTTTAAATTTTTCTACATGTAATGTCATGTCATATGCAAGACATAGAGAATAAACAGCAGTAATACTTAATATGCTATTTTCCATTGTGCAAGAATTTGCAAAATGTATACACATGCAAGATACACCTGCTTATGCACTGCTCAGCAGTGTGCAAATCCGAGGTGCATTGCTAAAATCTGACAGTTTCTATAGAGTCTGTGAAACACACCTGCTACTTAACTGACACAGTGTCAACAAATGTTAATGCATTGATACTTTCCTTTTTGGAGCCAGATGGTACTGGGTTTGAATCCTTTTCTCTTTTTTCCCTTTTCCTTTGTTTGTGCATTGCTCCGCTCAGTGCAAACATGGGAAATGGAGGAAAATAAATGGCAGGTTTGGCTGTGTTTATTTGGTTTGTGTGAAGTGCAGTAGTGCGCAGACTGGAGCCCAGGGAGCAGACAGGACCCACACAGCAAAAATAGAAATTGGATGCATTCAATTACTACTATTGGGCACTGCGCAAACCCACTAAGTGATGCTGCTTAGCGGTTAACAACAAGACCTTAAGAATGAATACTAAAACAGGCAATATCATGTAACTAATTCTGTGGCAGAAGGTGTAAGTGTAGGGCTGGAGTACAGATGGCCCTGGGTTCTAGTATAGGGTGTGCAACCTTTGTTTTACTGTTGTGACTTTGCAATGTATAGCAATGAACTGCAACACAGACAAGTGTTTTCTTAACTTTGTTGTGGCAACAGGTGTAAATGTAGAACTGCTATACACATGGTCCTGGATTCAAATACAGCATGTTCTATACATTTTTACTATTGTTACACCTCTCATTACAGTCACTCTCATTTATAACACTTGACATAGTGTATCTGTATTAATTATATGTATGAGAGCTGAGACACTAATATTGTGTCAGTTATTTATTTATTTAGCTATGCATTATCACATTTATTATCAAATGTATGACTTTGGGTATACTGTGTTCCTGTAAGTATATTTCTGCCCTCTGGACTGGTATGGCCTTCACATTTGACTAACACACTTACACAACTGTCTTTACATCAAATAATCTTGAAATTGCATCGCTTGCCACTATTGCACATCACTTATCATCACGCAAACACGTTGCTCAGCAGTGAGCATCCCCCCAAGCACCATGTTTGCAGGATGGTAAACGCTACACAACATTTTCAAACAGTGTGCACTCTCCCAGTAATTGTGATAACTGGAATTGGTGGGAAATGATCAGTCTCCATTGCTCTTGATCTGTGAAAGACGCGGCATGTTTTTGTGGAAAGGGTGTGAGATTTAGGCTCAGAGATGGGGTGTCCAGAAGTCCATGATTTTTATTGAATTCCTAGTGAAACACCACAGTCCCAGGTTGCTGCAGTGGGACTATTCTGGGTCCCAGTATAAGTCACAGGCTAGGGACATTTTGGCCTGGGCTGTGACCAGTGCCACGATTGGTATCCCCTGCACTGGTGACTAATGTAGACACCACTTTAGTGACCTACATCGGAGGAAGAGGGTACCCTCGATGCTTGGATCAAGGAATTTTGGACAGAGGACATCACACAGATGTGTAGGTATCAACTACAGTGAGTACTTGTAAGGTTTAAAAGATGAATATAGACAAAAGACCAATATTCATAATGGTATTCTGTACTGTTCTGTTTTTTCCACTGCTGCCATGGAAAGAGAGTGTAGTGTTAGGACTCATGGTACTAGATTGGCGAGGATGAGGGAGGCATGTGGTATGTTTGCAGCAGAAGAGTAGTGTTATTGTAGCATTAAAAGTTAAATATAGCTTTTTTGGTATTTTATGCAGTTGTATCAAGCTGAACATGCATATTTCATCTGTAAAAGCAAGTATGTATGCATTAGTCTGTAGCACAAACAAAGATAGTTTTTTTGGTGTTTTTTTCCAGTTGTATCAAATTGAACGTGCATATTCCAGCTGTACAAGCAAGTATGCATGCATTAGGCTGTAGCACAAACTAAAAGTACAATATTAGACTTTAGTCAGAGGTGGTGAGTTCAAATACCACACTTCCTAACTATACAATAACTGTTAATTCTTCAGATATGTGTAACTTAACAGTTTAAAGTAAAGCTGTATACCAGTGGCACACATGCCTTGCTGTAAACTGTAATCTGGATAACTGGAATACTCATATGTGCAGTATATGCACATCTAAAGGAGTACTTGCTGCAATCTGTAGTATAGTGTACATCTGTTAAGAGCTGGTAGTCTTAAAAGTAATAAGTTATCTGTTAGGGGGTGATAGTCTTAAGACTAAAGGTAAGATAATAGAGTCAGATAATTTTATAAATGCATTATATGTTACATATGAAGGCACAAATCCTATCTCTTTTTTTCTCTCACCACAACCCTTATCTCTCTTTTTTGTTTTAATAGTATGTATTGTTAAAATGTGTCCATATCATCCATGTGTACCACATCATGAAATGCTCCACAGCACAGCATGGTGGGCCTTCCCCACAGGATCAACCTGCCTCCACTCCACCAGCCCTGGTACAGTTGCCCAGCATATCTGAGAGCTAGCCTGGCAGCACCACCACACTAGCTGCCCCCTCAGGTAGTTCTGCCCCAGAGGATAGGCCAGTGGTTCCTTCCAGAGCAGTGGGAGGGGTGGTGAGTTATCACCCATGCTGAACTGCCAGAGATGATGCATAGGGTTGTATGCCATATTATGTTGCATGCCTATGACAGATAGAGGGGCTGCTGTCCCTCATTTTTCATATGACCAGTAGGAGGAGAATGAGACATTGAGTGCTGCAGCCAATGGCGGAGTGAGGTGACAGTGATGACAGCCCTGTGGGTGAAGACTTGAGTCTCACTGTCAATCAAGGAATGTATCACTGCATTAACACTTGCTGCCACAGAGTCAGTTAACTAGCAGGTGTATTCCACAGGCTCAGTACTGTCATACTTTAGCTGTGGCTTGTGTTTGTGCACTGCTTAGCAATGAGCAAACAGGTGTATCTCACATGTGTATACACTTTGCTAACCATCATGCAAACTCACTGCTCCTCGTGCTATGGAAATGTATATATTATTCTGTGTTTCTAGTCTTTACTGACCACTTCCTTTGTATGTCATGAAATTATATGTAGAAGCATTACAAACTGAGGGCCCTATCTAACTGTATGCCATATATTTAAAATACATCCATGTGTTGGCACCCCCCAAACACTACAACCTTGAGGTCTCAGTACGTTTTCCACACATATATCAACCACACTACAAAATGTAATATCAAATGTTTTGTGCTGTGCAATGCATATCAATGTGATAACATGCAGAATAACAACCACTGACCCATATGCCTAAAATGATTTTTCTGTGCAGCTAGTGCAGGAATCAGCATGGACCATATCCATAGGGACAGAGGTAACCTTCAACACACTTTACCCTACCCATTTTGGGTTTGGCAAGGGAAGATCTTGCTTACTGACCTTTGTGGACTTCTCGGATACTGACCCCAAAGACCTGGATGAGGGATAACAGGACATACCACCTATGTTGAGCTATCTAAGGCCTTTGACATTATCCCCCATTCATGTCTCATAGTGAAGATCTCCCATCTGAGAATTAGACCATACGGTACTAGATGGATAGTCAACTGGCACAAAGACAGAACACACACTCTGAAAGTTGGGGACTGTACTTCCACCTCAAGCCCACTCATCAGTGGAATACCACAATGATCTGTGCTGGGCCCCTCAATTATTTGGGAAATGCTTCCCTGAAGCGAAGGCAACAGTAGATGGCCTGTAGTTTACCAAGTTTGCAGATAATTGTTAACTGGATGCACTCGTATAAAATCCCCGAATGATGGTAATATATTACAGTAGGGGCTAACACAAACTGATGACTGGTGACAAACTCACGGACTGAACTTTAAGCATATAATGACTCTTTGTCACCCCTGATAATTATGATATACATTGCACCCCCAAGTTCAAACACAGTGTTGTGAGACTTGGGAACACATGTTGATAGCAATCTACACTTTCATCACTATGCACCCATAGTGGTGACACACAATTTTCATTGCACACATCATGCATATGGACATC